>NC_047118.1:1214282-1304676 GCF_902500255.1 Thalassophryne amazonica | reverse complement strand
CTCGTGGTAGAGTATGAGGTCTATTAGAAAAGTATCCGACCTTATTATTTTTTTCAAAAACTATATGGATTTGATTCATATGATTTTACGTCAGCCAAGCTTGAACCTTCGTGCGCATGCGTGAGTTTTTCCACGCCTGTCAGTTGCGTCATTCGCCTGTGAGCACGCCTTGTGGGAGGAGTGGTCCACCCCCTCGTCGTCGTTTCATTGCGAGGAAATGGCGGAATGATTTGGGCTTTTTTTCCATCAGAATTGTTTCAGAAACTGTTAGAGGCAGGCAGCTGGAAACCATTTGAAAAATTTATCTGGCTTTCGGTGAAAATTTTCACAGAGAATAAGGAGTGTTACTACAGCTAATGGCGCACGGCGTGCTGCGCTCCGAGCCGCCATCGAGAGGCAGAAACCACCACATCATTTCTAAACGGATCGCTGTGTGGAGCCGGGACCGTTGTGAGCAATTTCTCTGGTTATCACAAGAGCTGGACATCAGCCATTTTCTGGCAGATTTCACTTTTAACAAGAGATTTTGTCATGGAAAGCCGAGCGGAGGCTTCGCACGTCACGACTGATTCGCTGATGGAGCGAGACAAAGGAACACCTCCATTTCAGAATGTCAGAGGACAAGTTGGGACATGCCTATCTCGGCTTTCAGTGCTTACCAGTCGAGTGAGTATAAGAGAAATTGTGGAGAGCTGGGCATGTCCTAAAAAATTTTCACCGAAAGCCAGATAAATTTTTCGAATGGTTTCCAGCTGCCTGTCTCTAACAGTTTCTGAAAAAATTCTGATGGAAAAAAAGCCCAAATCATTCCGCCATTTCCTGACAATGAAAATTCGATGAGGGGGCAGGACAACTCCTCCCACAAGGCGTGCTCACAGGCGAATGATGCAACCGACAGGCGTGGAAAAACTCACGCATGCGCACGAAGGTTCAAGCTTGGCTGACGTAAAAACATATGAATCAAATCCATATAGTTTTTGAAAAAAATAAAAAGGTCGGATACTTTTCTAATAGACCTCGTATATTTAACTGTGTTTAGACTGGAATCAAATGTTATCCCAGCACAGGAAATTTTACTCAGCAAAATTTCCTGTGTTCAGGTCTGTGATTCGTGACACTCAGTTGGCTTGAGAGTTTTTAAGGTATTACCGCTTCCCAAGATGCAGTTTATTATAATATAATATAAAAGATAATTGAACCACACATAAATACTTTGACCTCAAGTCAGCATCAGTGTATTTTATGAATGTAATGAGTGAAAAATTCATTGTGGGGGAACTGATTATTCCCCTTTGTGAAACCTCAGGGTTTGACTGAATTAGCAACTGAAACTACAAAAATTACAGAGTAATTGGCAAAAATGAAAGCAGATAATTAGTGATTCCCAAAACCTGTAAAATGTGGCCCATTTGGTGAATTTTTTTTTTTTTTTTCACTCTACTGTTCTGCTATGTCAGACAGTTATTTACCATTCATCATTCAGAGACAGCAGGTCATTGTCATGTGACCAAAATGCAGGAAGTAGCCTTGTCACATGACCCTTGCCATATTCACATGAGTAAATGTCCCTGCTTGAAGAAGCACCAAAGGCTTTTCCAGTCATTTGTGCCATTTTTCTTAAATTTCTGCTGTTGTATTCGTGGGGTCGAGGACTTGTGAAATGAGGATCTTCGGTTCAACTTCCCATCACACAGGGGGCTCCCTGAGGCACCCTTGTGCAAGGCAGTTAATTCCCAAGAGTTGCTCATGGTGTGCAGTAAAACACCTCGCATGGCAGAGCAGTGACACGCATGTGTGTGTGTGTGTGAATGTGAGGCATCATTGTAAAGCCCTTTAAGCGCCCGTATCATCTGGAATAGAAGTGTAGTTTATTTGAGTGCTAGGAGTTCAGTGTGAGAATAACCACGGCTTCATGCTTCATAAAGGAACATAATGACACAGTTCTCAGACCGGAGTGGCAACTACAGTATATTGGAAACCGATTCTGGGGAATCAAAGAAAATAAATCTGCTGTTGGAAAAAAATCAATGCAACATTTATGTCAAACATTTTATAGATTTGAGAAGAGAGTAAATAAAGCAGTGAAAGGGAAACAATTCCCATTTCCATGTTCTCAGTCCCAGTTAAGTGAATGCAGCATTAAGGTTCTGCTCTTATGAGGTCTTGTAGGTTTGGCTTTGTAGCCGCTGCCTTAATGCGTTTCCACTCCGGAGGGAGCATCCCCTGCCGGTGGCCTCACTGGTGCTTAAAGAACACGGTCAGGAAGGATTTCCCAGACACTGAGTCAAGAGATGATTTATGCTTAAGTACTTTTGACAGGTCGACAGATGCTGTGGTGGATTTTCTTGTTTTCCGTAAACCCCCCAGCCATCCTGTTATTGGCCCTCAGCAGTGACAGGAGCATCACCTGTCCAGGGTGAGCCCCGCCTCGTGCTCTATGACTGCAGGGATAGGCTCCAGCTCTGCGTGACCGTTAACTGGACTAAGCGGTTGACAATGAGTGAGTGAGTGTGTATGTCAGAGTGAGCAAAGAAAGCTTGAATCATTGACCCCAATGACACTGTCCTTTGATAAAAACAAATCATTTAAGGGCAATTCCATAACTGACCGCCGTCCACATATCAAGACTGGTGGACCTGAGAGAGGAGTAGCAGTGGCGGCTCCAGGGATTTTTTTCTGCAGGTGCTATGAGGGAGCTTGGTATTTTTATGAGGGTGCTATGGGCTCTTGTGTCACGACGGTTCTCTGCTACACCTCTGCCACATTCACGGGCGTGGGTA
Organism: Thalassophryne amazonica; assembly: GCF_902500255.1. Taxonomy (NCBI): domain Eukaryota; kingdom Metazoa; phylum Chordata; class Actinopteri; order Batrachoidiformes; family Batrachoididae; genus Thalassophryne; species Thalassophryne amazonica. Next base: position 1,301,896 of record NC_047118.1, on the reverse strand, counting down.
CACATAGCCACATTCTGATCTGTGACAGTCACTAATGACATACAGAATGAACAAAATCACACACACACACAAACCTAGGTAGGCTACTGTTCAATACAAATATTCACAGACCTACACGTAGCCTATAGCCTCACGACAAAAATGCCAACAGCAGGCAGAGAGAAAATCTTCCCCTCCCATTGATGTCTTCATAACAGCATGATGCACCTGAGCAAAAGCATCAATGATTTGGTTGCTGTCCAGAGGACATGTTCTCTGAGGGTTAATTACCAGAAGTCACTGGTTTGTCTGTGCCTACTGCTGTTCCTCAGGTAGTTCTTCAGGCCACACAGACTTCACTTCTTTCCAGTTCCACTCATGGATATTTAGGCAGCAAAAACTGAACCATTTTGTGCAACTTGAAACTACACTCGCTGCAGTATGATGTCATCATTGATGCTGAAAAACTCGTCCATGCCTTTCTCTCCTCTAGGCGTGACTACTGTAACTCTCGTCTCTTTGGGATCTCTGGATAAAAAAACCTTCAACGGCTCCAATACATTCAAAACAGTGGAACTAGAATTCTGATGAGGGTATTTAAACAGGAGCACATTACACCTATACTCAATAACCTTCACTGGCTCCCCATCACCAATAGAATCCATTTTAAGATTGCCCACTAGTACATCCATCCATGGCAATGCCCCCACATACCTCAAAGACCTCCTCACTCCCTGCTCATCCTCCTGCTCCCTCCATTTGTACAGCAATAATCTTTCCATCCCCCTTGTACCAAACGTGTCACCATGGGAGACAGGGCCTTCTGTTCAGCTGCTCCTCATGTATGGAACTCCCTCCCTGACCACCTGAGGGCTCCACAAACTGTGGAAGCTTTTTTAAAAAAGCCTCAAGACATGCCTGTTTAGACAGGCCTATCACATGTCTCAATAATTTGAATCTGTTGCATCTTAGTCTTTTTGGTCTATTTTATTATTTTATTTTGGTTTTATTCTATTCTGCTGACTGTTTTTATCTTTTTATTGTGATTATCCTTGGTTTTATTTAATTTTTTCTGTAGCACTTTGAGATTTTTATTAATGAAAGGTGCATTATAAATTCAATTTATCCATCCATCCATCCATCCATTTTCTTCCGCTTTATCCGGAGTCGGGTCGCGGGGGCAGCATCTCAAGCAAAGCCGCCCAGACCTCCCGATCTACACACACCTCCCCCAGCTCCTCCGGGGGAACCCCAAGGCGTTCCCAAGCCAGCCAAGAGATGTGGTCCCTCCAGCGTGTCCTGGGTCTTCCCCGGGGCCTCCTCCCAATGGGACATGCCCGGAACACCTCTCCTTCGAGGCATCCAGGGGGCATCTGGAAAAGATGCCCAAGCCACCTCAACTGACTCCTTTCGACATGGAGGAGCAGCGGCTCAACTCCGAGCTCCTCCCAAGTGACCGAGCTCCTCACCCTATCTCTAAGGGAGCGCCCAGCCACCCTGTGGAGGAAACTCATCTCGGCCGCTTGTACTCGCGATCTCGTTCTTTTGGTCATGAGCCAAATCTCATGACCATAGGTGAGGGTCGGAACGTAGATCGATCAGTAAATCAAGAGCTTTGCCCCCCTACTCAGCCCTCTCCTCACCACGACGGTCCGATACAGCGACTGCATCACTGCAGATGCTGCACCGATCCGTCTATCGATCTCACGCTCCATCCGTCCCTCACTCGTGAACAAGACCCCGAGATACTTAAACTCCTCCACTTGAGGCAAGGACACTCCACCGACCTGAAGAGGGCAAAGCACCTTTTTCCGGTCGAGAACCATGGCCTCAGATTTGGAGGTGCTGATCTTCATCCCAGACGCTTCACACTCGGCTGCAAACCGCCCCAGTGCACGCTGAAGGTCCTGATTTGACGAAGCCAACATAACCACATCGTCCGCAAACAGCAGAGACGAGAGTCTGTGGTTCCCAAACCAGACCCCCTCTACACCCTGGCTGTGCCTACAAATTCTGTCCATAAAAATAATGAACAGAACCGGTGACAAAGGGCAGCCCTGGCGGAGGCCAACGTGCACTGGAAACAGGTTTGACTTACTACCGGCAATGCGAACCAAGCTCCTGCTGTGGTCGTACAGGAACCGGATAGCCCTTAGCAAAGGACCCCAGACCCCGTATTATTATTATTATTATGATTATTATTATTATTATTATTATTATCATGGCATTGTTGAACGTGATGTCATTGAACATCACATTACACTCATTTTGTGTAAAACAATCAGTTCTGTTGATGAGTGTTTATTTTATTTTATGAGTGAAATATTTATCTAATCACATAAATCTAAAAACACCAGAAGTGTCTTACTGTGGAAAACTGAAAGGATGATGTCATCACCCTGCCTCATGCTGTTAACAGTGTAATTTTACTCTGTAATTTAGCATTTTATTTATTTATATTTTTTTAACTCTTCTTGATGGTGGTGGGACAAAGTGCTGACGTCCTCCAGCTCAGTCTGAGAAACTCACCCAGAGCAGACAAACACTGAGGGACTTCTTTAAAAACTCTTAACAAGTAACTTCCATCATAAGGAATTAATGCATTTCCAGATATCATCTTCCAAAACAAGTGTGTCATGTAGAGAACAGTTTTTATCTGTGATGATGAATTCTGGCAACAGGTCAAACTTTATTTAATCTGTGAGCCGGCTTCTAAAGTTTTAGCGTTCGTTGATAGTACCACATTTTCTTCTCCATTTTTTTGTAGAAGTGTAACAGCGCTACATACAGGCCTGGCATACGTACTACAGCATTTTCATGCAGTGTCATTAGATTTGTGAGAACGTTGATATTTCTTGAATGGAACACTTTTTTAAAATGACAAAGAAAAAGACTGTAGGAGAAGTTCAGTTTCAGTGTAGACAAGGCCTTTAAAACATGGGATGGAATTAAAATAATACATGAGGAATTATTTTCTTGGGGGTGCTATGACAAATCCAGGGGGAGCTCTAGTGCTGCCTATGGCCAGGGCTTGCCTCAAAGACTGAACCTATTTGTATACCATGACCTGGATGACTGAGGATCTCCACAGACTCCATGTGACATTTTTACCCTACACGCCAGCCCGTCTCAGTCCAGACTATTCATGGTTGTAACTCCATGATGGTGGAATGAGCTACCTGTTTCTGTCAGAGCAGGAGAGTCTCTCTCTATCTTCAAGAACCTCTTGAACACCCATCTCCTCGAGAGCTCCTCTTCTCCTAACTGCCCTCCTTCACAGTCCTCTTTACTTCTGCACTTATCCTCCTCTTTCATTAGATGCAGTACTTTGTACTTAGCGCTTTTTCTAATGTCTTTTACTTACACTTGATTGTCTGTTCCTTGTAAAATGCTTTGGATAAAATTGTCTGCTAAATGAGGAAATGTAAATGAGCACGACTGGGTTTCACCAAGAACCCTCTAAGGACCGCTCACTTCACTCAACACACTATTGATTCTTCTCTGCTGTAATAACTTTAACAAAATTGATCAGATTATCGCCATATTTGAACTGTACGTCCCACATGAGTGTATGTCACAAACAAGAACAGGTTTGATCAGCACCCTTTCTCTGCCCCTGACCAAGGCAGCATCTCTACATCTGGAGTTGGCCCCCAGGTGCCGGCCTGTGGCTGCTCGCTGCCCCTAGAGGCTGGATTGTGTGTAATTGTAATTCAGGTGGGTTAAATGCAGAAGACACATTTTGTTGTTTGTGTTTATCTATGTACAGTTGTAGCAGCTGCACTCTGCGTTGTGTTGTTATGACTCCGCCCATTTGATCCCCTCGGGATGCGAAGTCACGGTCCTTGGCATGGGAGTCGGACTCTCTAACCAGAAGGCTAAAACCCAGGGCTCTGGCCTTGTGACCAGTGAATCCTTTTGAGCTGTTGGGAGTGAGGTTTACTAACTACATCTGCACAGCGACACCTGCTGTTACACATATACAATAAAGGCTCTCGTTCTTCTTATTCTTCTTTAATAAATACATAAAATGTGCTGCATAAAGTTTTGCAATAACTTTTCGAGCTTTGAATTTTGAAACCAGAACTGTTAGTATTCTGTTTTCCCAAATCTGGGTGTGGGAACATGATCTGATAATAGAGAAACTTGAATCTTTGACTGGACTGGGTTGCTTGATGTGAGGACGTTTCGCTTCAAATCGCAGAAGCTTCCTCAGCTAAAATTCTTGCTCTGGTAGTCTGACTTCTGTCTGAGTCTTGTAGAGAAGAATAAACAGAAGCCACAAAAGCTGGAGTTTTAAACCTAACCAGACCCCTCCTACTGAGAGGCAGACCACCATGTGGAGAACACACAATATTTTGTGAACAAGATCAAGGACCTACAGCTGGAGGCAGATGAAACTATGGTGTCATTTGATGTGACATCGTTGTTCACCTGCATCCCCACTGCTGAGGCCGTCTCAGCTGTGAGGCAGAGACTGCTGAAGGATGTGTCTCTACTTGAAAGGACCAAACTCACACCAGACCACATCTGCCAACTCATGGAGATCTGTCTCAACACCACGTATTTCCTGTTTAGGGGGAAGTACTACAGGCAGATTCATGGTTGTGTGATGGGGTCTCCGGTATCCCCCATTGTGGCCAATCTGTACATGGAGCGAATGGAGAAGACAGCCTTGACGTCTTTCACGGGCATCTCTCCCAGTCACTGGTTCAGATATGTTGATGACACATGGGTTAAAATCAAGCAACAGGAAGTTGAGAATTTTACAGAACACATCAACTCGGTGGACGCCAATATCAAGTTCACACGTGAGGATGCCAGAAACAACCATTTAGTCTTCTTGGACTGTGATGTTACGATTGGAGAGAACAGGCAGCTCCAGACAGGGGTTTACAGAAAACCAACTCACACTGACCAATATCTGCTCTTTGGCTCAAACCACCCCCTTGAACACAAGCTTGGGGTGATCAGGACGCTTCAACACAGAACCCTACAGGTGCCCACAACTGCAGAGGGAAGGGCTAAAGAACAACAACTTGTCCGGAAAGCCCTCACAGTATGTGGGTACCCACGATGGTCCCTGGACAAAGTGCAGAAGTCCCAGAGAACAAAGAGACCAGATAGACAGGAGACGGAGACAAAAAGAAGAGGAGTGTCTCTCCCTTATTTAGCAGGAGTAGGGGAAAAACTACAGAGGATCTTCAGACAGCACAAAATCCCAGTTTACTTTAAACCGGTTAACACCTTGAGACAGAAATTAGTTCACCCTAAGGACAGGATCCCTAGTTACAAACAGAGCAATATAGTGTATTATATCAGATGTCAGGAAAACTGTAACGAACACTACATAGGTGAGACTAAGCAACCTTTAAACAAGAGGCTATACCAGCACTGCAGAGAGGGCGCCAGTGGACCTCAGTCTGCAGTTCATCTCCACCTTAAAGACACTAACCACACGTTTGAGGACAAGGAAGTTAAAATCTTAGCCAGAGAGAAGAAATGGTTTGAGAGAGGGGTCAAGGAGGCATTCTTTGTGAAACGTTTGAAACCCAGCCTTAACCAGGGAGGGGGTCTGAGACACACTTTATCCCCTGTTTACAATGTGGTACTCAGGTCAAAGCAGTTTCAGTCTTTTGTTCATGGTAATGAGTCATTCACATCATCAAGGGAGCCATCAGAAAGGCATCCATCCCATCATTAGAGGGACAGCTGTCCTGCGTTAGGTGTGCTAACTACAGCACAATAGGTGCTAGTTAGAGCTATTGTTTAGTCACTAGCCTATAGCAGTCTGCCTCTCAGTAGGAGGGGTCTGGTTAGGTTTAAAACTCCAGCTTTTGTTGGCGTCAGACTTCCAGAGCAAGAATTTTAGCTGAGGAAGCTTCTGCGATTTGAAGCGAAACATCCTCGCGTCAAGCAACCCAGTCCAGTCGAAGATTCAAGCTTCTCTTCTATGGAAACGACCTGGACAACTGAGAGACTACACAGAAACATGATCTGAGTTTGCAGCACAGCTGGTTGGTTTTATTTGAACGCTGTGGTACGGAGGACGTTCACCATAGGAGTGTTTGTTCCTGTTTTAATTGTTGCTGAAATTTTCATTTGTGGAAAAACCTTTGGGACTAAAAGAAGACCTGAACCGGAAAGGAGAAAACAAAATGCACCAAGCGTGATGACATCACTGCGCGAGTGAGACTGTTACCGATGTTGAACCTTCAGTTTGAATTTTGTTGTGATGTGCATCTCCTCCTGTGCATCACTGCACACAGGAGGTTTCTCTTTGACAGTCCGACACGTTGTCTGATGAAGGACGCTGTTGCCTTTAGTGATGTCTGTTAATTCAGTGACTGGCCTCATTAAGGTTGATGGCGTAATGGTGACATTTTGCATGCAAAAAGAGGAAGATGCAACAATTGTGCAAATCATCTGTCTGTGCAGCTGACACCAGAGGACCTCATGTGTGACATAGACAGTGGCAAATGGGCAAATGGTGGAGAAATGAGTTTTCCTGCAGCATGCATGCCAGTGCCCCCCCCCCCCCCCCCACACAGACACACACACACACACACACACACACACACACACACACACACACACACACACACACACACACACCCAAAAACACAAGACATCTGAGGCTCTGTACATCCCAAAAATGGCACAAACTAACCAATAAATTATGACTCACCTGGACAGATCAGGGAACACAAAAAAATGAGTATCCTGGTTTAAATTTGGAGCGTCTGAATAAAAAAAAAAAAGCCTCATTAAAAGCCAAATAATTGTACTGGCTTTTGAGTGGGGGGGGGGGGGGGGGGCTGTGTGAGTGTTTGTGTGTGACAGCCAGAGAAAATGTTCATACATTTTGTGTGTCTTTCTTTCTCTCTGACAAGAAAATGAGTCATTCCCTCAACAAACACGCACACATGCACGCTCAGTTTTTGACTGCATGGGGGCAGATCACATGATCATCATTAGGTCTGCAGAATAGCTGCAGCAGTTTACAATAATATCCAGCTCCTGCTGCGCTTTCAAACATTTATCATACGTGCACATTATACGCACACGGACTCATTTGCCTTCGAGGAGCTGTGTGATTTCCTCATTAACTTCTTGAAATGTAATGAGTCATTGAGCCAAGTTCGGTGGCTCTGTTAATTATGGCCCCGTTTCAGTAGACTTCTCCATGGCAACCCCAAGTTCTGTCTGTCACCATATGAGAGATGAGGGAATGAAGACATTTTCCCATTATGCCTCCACCCCAGAATGCATATTTCTTCCCAAGACAGGCCTGTCGAGAGTCACACTGCTAATCTGTGAGCTCCCTCTGCTGGAAAAACACTGAACCATTCTGTCTGCTTTTCCTCTGCTCCTCCCATGTCCTTTCACTGATTTCTACACAACTTCATATCTCAGTGATCGTCGACCCCAAAACTAAACCTAAAAGGGATTGTTTTGGAAAAGGTCAAGGCCACTGGGGTCAAAGGACTTGGCACAAGTATGGATGTAGGTTCCAAAATTAGCCAAAAAGCTCAAATTTGCCAAAATCAGTCACTGGGACCAAGGTCATGTAGGCTGTGTGACTCTTCCGGGGTCTTATTGCTGATTCCTACCAAGCCTGGTTTGTCACTGAAGGTTGACCCTGAAATAATTTCTGTTTGTCTGAGTATTTCTGCACTGAGAGTGGATGTCCTTGTGTTGACCTCACTACAGCTGATACCACTCCCAAGCCTTTAGGTGACCCTAAACACAAGATTGGTGTGAATAAATCAACTGTGGGAGCAATTTTATGAAAATGGAAGACATACAAGACCACTGATAATCTTCCTCAATCTGGGGCTCCACGCAAGATCTCATCCTGTGGGGTCAAAATGATCATGAGAACAGTGAACAAAAATCCCAGAACTACACAGAGGGACCTGATGAATGACCTGCAGAGAGCTGGGACCAAAGTAACAAAGGCTACACACTACGCGGAGAGGGACTCAAATCCTGCAGTGCCAGGTGTGTCCCCCTGCTTAAGCCAGTACATGTCCAGGCGCATCTGAAGTTTGCCAGAGAGCATATGGATGATCCAGAAGATGATTGGGAGAATATCATGTGGTCAGATGAAACCAAAATAGAACTTTTTAGTAAAAACTCAACTCGTAGTGTTTGGAGGAAGAAGAATGCATTCCAAGAACACCATATCTACTGTGAAGCATGGGGGTGGAAACATCATGCTTTGGGGCTGTTTTTCTGTAAAGGGGACAGGACGACTGATCCGTGTTAAGGGAAGAATGAACACTGACAGTCCCTCCGACGAACATCCAGGAGTTTCTTCACCGTCCAGGCTGGTTCTCCATCGATGATCCGGGTAGGAGGCAGTGCTGGTCCGGGGGAGCAGAGGTCCAAGGTGTGGTAAGGCTTGATCCGGGAAACATGAAAAACCGGGTGAATCCGCAGTGAAGCCGGGTGTTGGAGCTTCACTGCAGCTGGGCTGATCACTTTAAGGATCTTGTAGGGTCCAATGTAACGGTCGGTTAGTTTCGCGGAGTCTGTTTGTAGAGGGATGTTCTTTGTGGAGAGCCAAACCTCCTGCCTGGGCTGGTATGTTGGGGCCAGGGCACGTCGGCGGTCCGCATGGTCCTTAGCCTGTGTCCGGGCCTTCAGGAGAGCAGAACGGGCTTTCTTGCACACCCGATGGCATCTCCTAATTTGGGCCTGGACCGAGGGCACCTCGACCTCTCCCTCAACGGCCGGAAACAACAGTGGTTGATACCCCAAGCAGACCTCGAACGGGGAGAGGCCGGTAGATGACGACACCTGGCTGTTATGTGCATTCTCGATCCAGGCCAGGTGTTGACTCCAGACCGTCGTGTGCACAGAGGTGACACATCTCAAGGCCTGCTCCAAGTCCTGGTTAGCCCGCTCTGCTTGACCGTTAGTTTGTGGGTAGTACCCGGATGACAGGCTCACCGTGACCCCCAGCTACCTACAGAAACTCCTCCAGACCTGCAAGGAGAACTGAGGATCATGGTCTGATACAGTGTCCCTGGGGATACCATGCAGATGCACGACATGGTAGACCAGGAGGTGTGCAGTCTCCTGCGCAGTCAGGAGCTTCGGGAGGGCCACAAGTGGGCCGCCTTCGAGAACCGGTCCACTATTGTCAGGATGACTGTCTTCCCCTGGGAGGCAGGGAGACCCATGACGAAGTCCAATCCACTGTGGGAACAGGAGCGACGAGACATAGGCAACGGCTGGAGAAGCCCCTTCTCCGGCTGGTGGTTAAGCCTTGCCCCTGGTGCAGGTGGTGCATGCCCGGATGTAGTCCCTGGTGTTGGCTTCGACTGACAGCCACCAAAACCACTGCCGGACCACTGCCACGGTCCTTCGCACCCCCGGATGGCAGGAGAGCTTGAAACTGTGACAGAAGTCCAACACTGCAGTCCGAGTGTCTGGTGGGACATACAGTCTGTTGGGTGGTCCACCTCCGGGATCCAGGTGTCACGTCAGGGCCTCCGTAACAACTCCCTCCATGTCCCACGTGAGGGTTGCGACAATAGTGGATTCCGGTATGATGGTGTCCGGTGGGTCCAACAGCCTTCCTTTAACTTCCTCTTCATGCACCCAGGACAGCGCGTCAGACCAGATGTTCTTGGTGCCGGAGTGGTAGGTGATCTTGAAGTTAAAGCGTCCAAAAAACAGTGACCATCGGGCTTGCCTGGGGTTCAGCCGCTTAGCGGTCTGGATATATTCCAGGTTCCGGTGGTCAGTGAGAACCACAAATGGGACCACAGCTCCCTCCAACAGATGTCTCCACTCCTCAAGGGCCTCTTTCACAGCCAGGAGTTCCCGATTGCCAACGTCATAGTTCCGTTCGGCAGGGGTTAACCTGCGGGAGAATAAGCACAAGGGTGGAGAACACTATCGGACTCCCTGCTCTGGGACATCAAGGCTGCTATCCCTGAGTCAGAGGCATCCACTTCAACAATAAACTGGCGGCTAGGATTGAAATGTTTAGCCGCATGTTCTCCTTGAATTGCTGGCTGTCTGAGTGGTGTCCAAAAAATGAGGTGGGCTTCATAGATAATTAGCAAAGCTTCTGGGGAAAACCTGGTCTTGTTAGGAGAGACGGCATCCATCCCACTTTGGATGGAGCAGCTCTCATTTCTAGAAATCTGGCCAATTTTCTTAAATCCTCCAAACCGTGACTATCCAGGGTTGGGACCAGGAAGCAGAGTTGTAGTCTTACACACCTCTCTGCAGCTTCTCTCCCCCTGCCATCCCCTCATTACCCCATCCCCGTAGAGACGGTGCCTGCTCCCAGATCACCAATAACCAGTAAAAATCTATTTAAGCATAAAAATTCAAAAAGAAAAAATAATATAGCACCTTCAACTGCACCACAGACTAAAACAGTTAAATGTGGTCTATTAAACATTAGGTCTCTCTCTTCTAAGTCCCTGTTGGTAAATGATATAATAATTGATCAACATATTGATTTATTCTGCCTTACAGAAACCTGGTTACAGCAGGATGAATATGTTAGTTTAAATGAGTCAACACCCCCGAGTCACACTAACTGTCAGAATGCTCGTAGCACGGGCCGAGGAGGAGGATTAGCAGCAATCTTCCATTCCAGCTTATTAATTAATCAAAAACCCAGACAGAGCTTTAATTCATTTGAAAGCTTGACTCTTAGTCTTGTCCATCCAAATTGGAAGTCCCAAAAACCAGTTTTATTTGTTATTATCTATCGTCCACCTGGTCGTTACTGTGAGTTTCTCTGTGAATTTTCAGACCTTTTGTCTGACTTAGTGCTTAGCTCAGATAAGATAATTATAGTGGGCGATTTTAACATCCACACAGATGCTGAGAATGACAGCCTCAACACTGCATTTAATCTATTATTAGACTCTATTGGCTTTGCTCAAAATGTAAATGAGTCCACCCACCACTTTAATCATATCTTAGATCTTGTTCTGACTTATGGTATGGAAATTGAAGACTTAACAGTATTCCCTGAAAACTCCCTTCTGTCTGATCATTTCTTAATAACATTTACATTTACTCTGATGGACTACCCAGCAGTGGGGAATAAGTTTCATTACACTAGAAGTCTTCCAGAAAGCGCTGTAACTAGGTTTAAGGATATGATTCCTTCTTTATGTTCTCTAATGCCATATACCAACACAGTGCAGAGTAGCTACCTAAACTCTGTAAGTGAGATAGAGTATCTCGTCAATAGTTTTACATCCTCATTGAAGACAACTTTGGATGCTGTAGCTCCTCTGAAAAAGAGAGGTTTAAATCAGAAGTGCCTGACTCCGTGGTATAACTCACAAACTCGCAGCTTAAAACAGATAACCCGTAAGTGGAGAGGAAATGGCATCTCACTAATTTAGAAGATCTTCACTTAGCCTGGAAAAAGAGTCTGTTGCTCTATAAAAAAGCCCTCCGTAAAGCTAGGACATCTTACTACTCATCACTAATTGAAGAAAATAAGAACAAGCCCAGGTTTCTTTTCAGCACTGTAGCCAGGCTGACAAAGAGTCAGAGCTCTATTGAGCTGAGTATTCCATTAACTTTAACTAGTAATGACTTCATGACTTTCTTTGCTAACAACATTTTAACTATTAGAGAAAAAATTACTCATAACCATCCCAAAGACGTATCGTTATCTTTGGCTGCTTTCAGTGATGCCAGTATTTGGTTAGACTCTTTCTCTCAGATTGTTCTGTCTGAGTTATTTTCATTAGTTACTTCATCCAAACCATCAACATGTCTATTAGACCCCATTCCTACCAGGCTGCTCAAGGAAGCCCTACCATTATTTAATGCTTCGATCTTAAATATGATCAATCTATCTTTGTTAGTTGGCTATGTACCACAGGCTTTTAAGGTGGCAGTAATTAAACCATTACTTAAAAAGCCATCACTTGACCCAGCTATCTTAGCTAATTATAGGCCAATCTCCAACCTTCCTTTTCTCTCAAAAATTCTTGAAAGAGTAGTTGTAAAACAGCTAACTGATCATCTGCAGAGGAATGGTCTATTTGAAGAGTTTCAGTCAGGTTTTAGAATTCATCATAGTACAGAAACAGCATTAGTGAAGGTTACAAATGATCTTCTTATGGCCTCAGACAGTGGACTCATCTCTGTGCTTGTCCTGTTAGACCTCAGTGCTGCTTTTGATACTGTTGACCATAAAATTTTATTACAGAGATTAGAGCATGCCATAGGTATTAAAGGCACTGTGCTGCGGTGGTTTGAATCATATTTATCTAATAGATTACAATTTGTTCATGCAAATGGGGAATCTTCTTCACAGACTGTTAATTGTGGAGTTCCACAAGGTTCTGTGCTAGGACCAATTTTATTCACTTTATACATGCTTCCCTTAGGCAGTATTATTAGACGGTATTGCTTAAATTTTCATTGTTACGCAGATGATACCCAGCTTTATCTATCCATGAAGCCAGAGGACACACACCAATTAGCTAAACTGCAGGATTGTCTTACAGACATAAAGACATGGATGACCTCTAATTTCCTGCTTTTAAACTCAGATAAAACTGAAGTTATTGTACTTGGCCCCACAAATCTTAGAAACATGGTGTCTAACCAGATCCTTACTCTGGATGGCATTACCCTGACCTCTAGTAATACTGTGAGAAATCTTGGAGTCATTTTTGATCAGGATATGTCATTCAAAACGCATATTAAACAAATATGTAGGACTGCTTTTTTGCATTTACACAATATCTCTAAAATTAGAAAGGTCTTGTCTCAGAGTGATGCTGAAAAACTAATTCATGCATTTATTTCCTCTAGGCTGGACTATTGTAATTCATTATTATCAGGTTGTCCTAAAAGTTCCCTAAAAAGTCTTCAGTTAATTCAAAATGCTGCAGCTAGAGTACTGACGGGGACTAGCAGGAGAGAGCATATCTCACCCATATTGGCCTCTCTTCATTGGCTTCCTGTTAATTCTAGAATAGAATTTAAAATTCTTCTTCTTACTTATAAGGTTTTGAATAATCAGGTCCCATCTTATCTTAGGGACCTCATAGTACCATATCACCCCAATAGAGCGCTTCGCTCTCAGACTGCAGGCTTACTTGTAGTTCCTACGGTTTGTAAGAGTAGAATGGGAGGCAGAGCCTTCAGCTTTCAGGCTCCTCTCCTGTGGAACCAGCTCCCAATTCGGATCAGGGAGACAGACACCCTCTCTACTTTTAAGATTAGGCTTAAAACTTTCCTTTTTGCTAAAGCTTATAGTTAGGGCTGGATCAGGTGACCCTGAACCATCCCTTAGTTATGCTGCTATAGACTTAGACTGCTGGGGGGTTCCCATGATGCACTGAGTGTTTCTTTCTCTTTTTGCTCTGTATGCACCACTCTGCATTTAATCATTAGTGATTGATCTCTGCTCCCCTCCACAGCATGTCTTTTTCCTGGTTCTCTCCCTCAGCCCCAACCAGTCCCAGCAGAAGACTGCCCCTCCCTGAGCCTGGTTCTGCTGGAGGTTTCTTCCTGTTAAAAGGGAGTTTTTTCTTCCCACTGTAGCCGAGTGCTTGCTCACAGGGGGTCGTTTTGACCATTGGGGTTTTACGTAATTATTGTATGGCCTTGCCTTACAATATAAAGCGCCTTGGGGCAACTGTTTGTTGTGATTTGGCGCTATATAAATAAAATTGATTGACTGATTGATAGGATCGGGCTGCACCAGAACTGGTGCAGTTGAAAACCGGTGTTTCAACTCCCTAAACACGGCTTCACACCGATCCGACCAGGTGAAGGGGACTTTGGTGGAGGTCAGGGCTGTAAGGGGGCTAACTACCTGACTGTAGCCCTTAATGAACCTCCTGTAAAAATAGGCGAACCCTAGGAACTGTTGCAGCTTCCTACGATTTACCGGTTGGGGCCAATCTTTCACCGCAGCTACCTTAGCCGGATCGGGTGTGACGGAGTTGGAGGAGATAATGAACCCCAAGAAGGACAGAGAGGTGCGATGGAACTCGCACTTCTCGGCCTTCACAAACAGCCGGTTCTCCAATAACCGCTGAAGGACCTGACGGACATGCTTAACATGAGTCTCAGAGTCCTGGGAGAAGATGAGGATATCATCTAGGTATATAAAGACGAATCGGTGTAGGAAACCCTGCAGAACATCATTAACCAAAGCCTGGAATATTGCGGGGGGCGTTAGTGAGGCCGAATGGCATGACCAGGTACTCAAAGTGCCCTAAGGGGGTGTTAAATGCCGTGTTCCACTCATCTCCCTTCCTTATCTGAACTAGATGGTAAGCATTCCTAAGATCCAACTTTGGGAATATTTTGGCTCCATGCAGGGGCATGAACACTGAATCTAAGAGAGGTAATGGGTATCGGTTGTGAACCGTAATCTCATTCAGCCCTCTATAATCAATGCATGGACGGAGACCGCCGTCCTTCTTGCCCACAAAAAAGAAACCTGCACCTAACGGGGATGAAGAATTTCGGATTAGCCCGGCAGCTAAAGAGTCCCGGATGTAGGTCTCCACTGATTCGCGCTCAGGACGTGAGAGGTTGTACAGCCTGTACTCGGCGCCTGGAATCAAATCAATGGCACAATCATACGGTCAATGTGGGGGCAGGGTGAGGGCCAGATCCTTGCTGAAAACGTCAGCAAGGTCATGATATTCAGCCGGCACCTCCGTAAAATTGGGGGGGACTCTGACCTCCTCTTTAACCTCATCGCCAGGTGGCACTGAGGATCTTAAACACTCCCGGTGGCAGGTTTCTCTCCATTGAGCCACAACCCCAGACGGCCAATCAATCAATCAGTCAATCCGGGGATTGTGTTTCATCATCCATAGGTAGCCCAAAATAACTCTGGAGGTAGAAGGTGTTACATAAAACACAATCTCCTCCCTGTGATTACCAGAGACGACCAAAGTTAAAGGCCGTGTCTGGTGTGTACTTTCTGGTAGTAGGGTGCCATCTAGTGCCCGCACCTTTAATGGTGAAGGAACGGCCACCAGAGGGAGCCCTACTGCCTTAGCCCACCTACTATCCAGTAGATTCCCTTCCGATCCTGTGTCAATCAGTGCTGGAGCGGTAAGGATTAAATCCCCACAGAGGATTGTGACTGAGAGTCGTGCGCATTTTCGTGGAACACCCGTGTGGTTTGTATGGCTCACCCTTAGCCCAGTCTCTAAGCGTGAGCATTGAAGTTTTAACCGCTTGGGGCAATTCTTCTGCGCATGCTCACTCGAGCCGCAGTAAAAACACTCTCCACGGGCCAGCCTCCTGTGTCTTTCCTTCAATATGACTTTAGCCCTGCTCGTGTCCATAGCAACGTCAGCAGGGGGAGCTGGTGCAATGCAGAGAGCCCTGGCTTTGGAGTGGGGAGAGGACGGCACTAACTCGGATCTGGAGGGGAGAGGGACAGCGCGCAGCTGGCCACGCCCTTCGTCTCGCTCCCGCTTATATTCCTCTAACCGATTGTCTAAACAAATAACCAGATCAATAAGCCCATTTAGATCCCGCGGCTGATCCTTAGCCACCAGATGCTCCTTTAGGGCCGGAGACAGCCCGTTTACAAAGGCGGCACAGAGTGAGATTGAATCCCAACCGGACCTCGCTGCTGCAATGCAGAAGTCGATTGCGTAATCAGCTGCACTCCGTCATCCCTGTCTCATTGACAGCAGCATATTTGAAGCGGACTCGCCTCTGTTGGGATGATCAAACACCTGTCGAAACTCCCTTATGAACCCAATGTAAACTGAGAGGATCCGTGAATCTTGTTCCCAGAGCGCCATAGCCCAGGCGCGTGCCTCGCCCTGAAGAAAATTAATCACATAAGCCACCCGGCTGTGCTCCGATGCGTACATAACGGCCCGTTGTGAAAAAACGAGCGCGCCCTGCATCAAGAAGTCAGCGTACGTTTCGACACAACCACCGTACGCTTCTGGGGGACTAATGTAAGCTTCGGTTGACGAGGGGGGAGACCTCTGAACGACCGCTGGATTTATTTTGTTCGGCAGCAGATCTACTGGAGGATGAGTGGCTGCAGCCGTGCCTGACGCGCTTGTGTCTACCTGCGCGGTGAGAGCCTCCATCCTACGGCTGAGGTGAGCACTCTGCTCGGTTAATAAATCCAAACAAGCAGCCAGGTTAGACAAAATGTGCTGCAGCTCACCCGGCGATCCTCCCGGTAGGTTCTGCACACCTTGCACTTCCATTGATCGGTCATCTGGTGGTAAACGCCCCTCGGAATCCATGACGTGGCCGAGTTATCCTGTTGGGAAAGTGAATGCATGGACCCACGTTAAGGGGCGTAAATGAGCGGTCAATAGGAATACCAATAAATAACATTTTATTGTGCAAAAGTGCAAACAGGTCTCAAATATGCAGAGTCCAATCAAATAACAAATGGTGACACGTGGGCAGGCCAGAGGGTAGGAGACGCCTATCCAGAGAACAGCTGGAACCCACGAAGTTCCACCACTAGCCGGAGGCCTGCAATACACCAGAGCCGCTAAGTCCTGGTACCCCAGGTGGCCACCGCTCGAGGCTGTTGGACCGGTACTGCTGACAGGAGCAAAAACAGATGAGATGGGTGTGTGTACACCCAGCAAACAGTCAGCAAAACACAGTAATCCTCCTGAGGGAAAACTCCAAATAACTCCCAGAGTACAGAGGAAAACTGGAAAACGTGCAGTGTCAATTGTTATACTTAGCAAGTAAGAAGTGAGGAGTGGAGACGCCAACTCCTCCAAACTTCCAACAAACCCAGCTACAAGCTGCAAGTATATAAATCACAACTGCAAAGACTTCAGTAGCAATGAAAGTGCGGACGGCACTAAAAGGCTGAGTAGGTTTACCTGTTAGGTAAGCTGATAACTCGGCAGAGTCTCTCCCAGGCTTTTATGGATGTGGTGATGAGTGATGACAGACAGCTGATGCCGGCCTAACAGTGCACACCTGGTGGTACCAAAAAGGCCAGTGCCCCCTCTCGAGGCCCAAACGCTGCCAACGTGGCAGGACGCCATCTGGTGGTGAGCCAGCAGTACCTCCTCTTCAGCGGCCCACACAACATATCCATTTTTTTTCCTCGCTATGTATTACGTAATGCCAATGAGAGTGTGTTTTAAAAGGGATAATTTGCATTAAAAAAATTCTTATGTTCAGCTTTCCAATTAGATATGGGCTCTGAAAATGGGGGCATTAAGTGAACAAATGGTCCAAATTTGGTGAATACATTGAGTTTGTTAAACATTTCAAAACCATTGTGGTGGCATACAAATCCAAACTCACAAAAACTGTCACCATCCAAATACTTGTGGACCTGACTGCTTAACACTGATTCACATGAATTATTTCTTTGTGATTCAGTTACCATGAAAATGTGGCCTTGAACTTTACTTTTAACCTTTCAAGGCCACCCAAGGTGAAAGGCCAAAATATTGATTTTGGCTAAAATGTTGTGAGCTGCAACTCGGTACACTGTAAAAAAAAAAAAAGTCTGCGAAATCAACAGTGAAATCCTGTGAAATGATGACATAAAGAAACTGTAAAAAGAAAAAATGTAATTTACTGCAATAATGTGTAAAATGTGGAACGAAACTGAACTGTGAATGTAACAGTAAAAATATGTTAAAATAATCATGTACCTTTGTTGAATTTACAAATGACTGTAGTTTAAACACAGAAAAATCGTAATACCTAAAAATGTACAATACAGTTAGATTTTACAGATGAGAATTTTCACAAATACAGCAAAATGTTGATAATTAAGGGTTTGAAAAAAGAGGTGATGTGTCTGTTTAACTACATTTTGAGGATAATTAAACATGAGGTGACTGTTTTGCAAAGATTTTATATTGTTAATAGACAATAAAATCTCAACAGGTTTATACTGTAAAATTTACATATTTTAAGTAAAACTATTTAAATATTCACTGTAATTTTTACAGAATTCTCCTGGAAACCACAGCTGCCAGAATGTTTCCATAAAAACAAGGGAATTTGTTTTTAGAGTGTCGGTTACTTCAGCGCTCAGTGTGATGACCTTCAGCTCGTGAAGGTCATCGGCATCAAAAAAGCCCAAAAACAAACCCTCCCCATGCGCAAAAAGATGTCGGCTTTAGAGTATCTTTGAAATATCCTGGAGCCTTTAAAATCGTTCCAGTTGTTTGTTTCTTTTCAAATGGATGATTGAAGGTCGGGCTCATCCAAAAAAGCCCCCGCACCTCTGTGAAGATGAGTGTGATCGCTCAGGGTGGAGGTGTATTTACCGCTAATAACATTTTCCTTTAAGGGTTTTGGTGGAACGACGCCAAGCCCAAATAAATTCTGGGCTGTAACGGAGCTGGCGGAGTGGAAACCAGCACTCAGGTCCTGGACTCGCTGTGTCATTTATCATAAGCGTACTGTTGTGCTCACTGAAAACCAGATGAAGGATTACTCGTGACAAAGTGACTTTTCCCAGCTTGCTAGCAGACCGCAGCCTTCGGCCTTTGTGTTGCTTCACTCACCAAAGTGTATTTTTTCTGAAGGATTTATGTAATTTTTGGCAAACCGTCTTCATTTGGAGATGGTTCTGGATAAAGCAGCCTGTTCTGGTATATAAGTATTGATTAATGTGCACCACATTTAGCTGTTGTAGCTCGTAGCTGTTTGACAGATTATCTTTATATACAAAGTGTTTGCTCATAAAATGCATTGCTAAAATATTTATTCATCATTTAAAATGAGGTTCTAATACTTTTCTGCCTGGTACAAAACACGTCTGCCTAAATTATTTAATATAGTGAGTAAGTTATAATTTTCAGACTACGAGTTCTGCTCAGGTCAAATCTACAAAAATATAAACGCAACACTTTTGGTTTTGCTCCCATTTTGTACGAGATGAACTCAAAGATCTAAAACTTTTTCCACATACACAATATCACCATTTCCCTCAAATATTGTTCACAAACCAGTCTAAATCTGTGATAGTGAGCACTTCTCCTTTGCTGAGATAATCCATCCCACCTCACAGGTGTGCCATATCAAGATGCTGATTAGACACCATGATTAGTGCACAGGTGTGCCTTAGACTGCCCACAATAAAAGGCCACTCTGAAAAGGCCACACAAGGCCACACAAAATCCTAGAACCCCCTACATAGTAAGTCCTATGTAGGTCCTAGGGCCCCTTGGTGCCGGTGCTTATCTCCGAATTCTATAGTGTCATTAAGTGTCTTGTCGAATAATACAAACAGGTTGCACAAGCAGGATACAAACCCAGGTCTACATATTGGGAGGCCGGCTCCTTATCCACTCGGCAACCTGCTCTACGATAAATGTGCAGGGGGTACTTTTTTTTAACCCCTTCATTTAAGACATATCAAGGGCCGCTGAAGAGGAGGTACTGCTGGCCCACCACCACCAGATGGCGCCCTGCTTGAAGTGCGGGCTTCAAGCAGGAGAGGGCGTCATAGCAACCGGGAGTGACAGCTGTCACTTGTCATCAGCATCAGCTGTCACTCATCCACATCACCACCACCTTAAAAGCCAGACTGCAACTCCACCTCCCCGTCGAGAAATCAGCTACCTTGAAGGTAATTTCTCTGCTACACTTAACTCTGACTTAGAGTCTGAACTTCTTTGCAGCCGTTTTCCTGTGGTGTGCCTTATCTGAGGGATTGGCGTTTGGTGTGATCAGCGACGGCTTCGCTTCACACCCCAACCAGATAAGTGGTTAGACAGGAGCTGCACGAGTGTGTGACTGGAGGTGGAGGTGCTCCCTCCCAAAAGAACACAGACTGTGGGATTACTGAGTCTGCGTACTCACACTCACCTGTGCTGTTTCTGTTCTCTGCCAGCAGTACCAGGTCTGACAGCTGGAGACAGAGACCACCTGGGGACTCAGGACTTGGTGGCTCCGGTGTTCTTCAGATCCGTTGGCGGTGAAGGCCGTGTGGGATCCGGCTCGGTTCTGGACGGGCGTCTCCTATCCTCAAGCCTGCCCACACGTTACCCAACGTGTAATTGACTATAGTTCCAAACTTGTTGTTGTCTGTATTCCGTTGTGCACAATTTACAACATTAAATTGTTACTGTTTGGCTTATCCATTGCCCGTTCTTTTACGCCCCCTGTTGTGGGTCCGTGTTCCTACACTTTCACAACAATTTTTTTAATTAAAGACGTGCGGACAGATTGCAGCGTCGGCTCGCAGCCGCCGCGACGCTCCGCCACAGGAAAAACACCTCTGTTGGAAGCCTTAAGGACAAGTTGGAACATGTCCAGCTGTTAAACAATTTCTTATATACTCACTCCACTGAAAGACATCAAAAGCCGCCTAGATTTTACAAACAGTTATCAACACAGAGGTGTTTTTCCTGTGCCGCCGCACCGCGCTGGCTGCGTTCCAATTGCGCGGACCCGTCCGCACGTCTTTCATTAAAAAAATCTCCTTTAACAGTGGAATATCCGGATAAAATGCTGAAACCGACTTCTTCTGAAACTTCTCTGTTCTCTCACGACGTCCTGGATCAATAGAGCCTGAAATGTGGAGGTTTTCAGCTTGAAACAGGCTGACGACGGCACCTGAGAGCGCTGCACGACATCCCGCTCCGTGGGAAGTCCTTAAAGCGACAGTATCACCTCAAAATCTCTCATCAGCCGTTAAAATTTTCACTGAAAACCAGCTTAATTTTTCGAACCGTGTCCACTTCGATGTGTCTCACAGGTTTAGAAAAAATTTTGATCAAACAAAGCGCCAGTCTCTCAGCAACTTCTCAGACAAAGGAATTCCGACGAGGGGCTGGACGACTCCTCCCACAAGGAGTGCTCACAGGCGAATGACGTCACCGACAGGCGTGGAAAAACTCACGCATGCGCACGAGGGTTCAAGCATGTCTGACGGAAAAACATATGAATGAAATCCATATAGTTTTTGAAAAAAATAAAAAGGACCTATACTTTATTGACAGCCCTTGTAAGTATGTGCTCTGTGCGATACTTTACAAAATGGCCAGAAGCTTATGCTCTGCCAGACCAAGAAGCAAAAACAGTGGCAGACGCCCTGTTGGAAGGCATGTTCAGCTGGTTTGGAACACCTGTCATAATCCACAGTGACCAGGGCTGGAAATTCGAGTCCAAGGTTTTCACAGCTCTTTGTGATCGGTTGAATGTGCAGAAAACACGCACCAAACCGTTACATCCACAAAGTGATGGCTTAGTGGAGCGTTTTAACCGCACGATGCATTAGCAGCTAGCAATCCTTACTGCCACTCACCAGCGCGACTGGGACAGACACATTCCCCTGGTCTTGATGGCCTACCGCTCTGCTGTCCAGAGCTCTACAAATTGCACCCCTGCCATGCTGATGCTGGCAAGGGAAATCCGGACCCCAGCTGAGCTGGTTTTTGGGCGGCCACCAGACACAACACGGGACCCACCAGGACCAGAGTATGCAAGGAAGCTGCAGGATCGTCTCGAGATAGCTCACACATTTGCCAGAGACCAGCTGGAGAAGGCTGGCATGAGACAAAAGAGGAACTACGATTTGAGAAGCAAAGGCAGAAACGTCAGGGCCGGTGAACTGGTTTGGGTCTATATGCCCAAACAAAAGAAAGGGCGTTGTCCAAAACTGGACAGTCACTGGGATGGCCCATGCAGAGTGCTAGAGCGTGTCGGGGAGGTGGTTTATAGGGTCCAAGTGCCCCCGAAGGGCAGGAAAGTAGCCCTCTACTGGGATAGATTGGCACCCTATAGGGGAGGGGCTCTCCCTTCATTTGAACAAAGTTCTACCCCGCTCCGTAGCCCAGAATGCTCAGCAGGACCAGATTCCCCAGTCTCATCTCCAGTGACATCCACTAAGCCTCTGCTGCCATCTGGGAATGAGTGTGGGCCAGCCCCACACAGGCCACAGTGACTTCTCTGCAGCTACGGGTGTTACAGTATGTTACTGCTGCAAATAAGTATTTGAACACCTTCCAACCAGCGAGAATTCTGGCTCACACAGACCTGTTAATTTTTCTTTAAGAAGCCCTCTTATTCTGCACTCTTTACCTGTATTAATTGCACCTATTTGAACTTGTTACCTGTATAAAAGACACCTGTTCACACACTCAATCAATCACAGCTGTCTAAGGACACCAGGAACAAAACTGTAGACCTGCACAAGGCTGGGATGGACTACAGGACAACAGGCAAGCAGCTTGGTAGAAGACAACAACTGTTATGATTATTTATTAGAAAGTGGAAGAAACACAAGATGACTGTCAATCTCCCTCGGTCTGGGATTCCATGCAAGATCTCACTTTGTGGGGTAAGGATGATTCTGAGAAAGCTCAGAACTACACAGGAGGACCTGATCAATGACCTGAAGAGAGCTGGGACCACAGTCACAAAGATTACATTAGTAACACATGATGCTGTCATGGTTTAAAATCCTGCAGGGCAGCAAGGTCCCCCTGCTCAAGCCAGCACATGTCCAGGCCCGTTTGAAGTTCACCAGTGACCATCTGGATGATCCAGAGGAGGCATGGGAGAAGGTCGTGGTCAGATGAGACCAGAATAGAGCTTTTTGGAATCAACTCCACTTACCATCAATCAATCAATCAATCAATTTTTTTATATAGCGCCAAATCACAACAAACAGTTGCCCCAAGGCGCTTTATATTGTAAGGCAAGGCCATACAATAATTATGTAAAACCCCAACGGTCAAAACGACCCCCTGTGAGCAAGCACTTGGCTACAGTGGGAAGGAAAAACTCCCTTTTAACAGGAAGAAACCTCCAGCAGAACCAGGCTCAGGGAGGGGCAGTCTTCTGCTGGAGGTTGGGGCTGAGGGAGAGAACCAAGAAAAAGACATGCTGTGGAGGGGAGCAGAGATCGATCACTAATGATTAAATGCAGAGTGGTGCATACAGAGCAAAAAGAGAAAGAAACAGTGCATCATGGGAACCCCCCAGCAGTCTACGTCTATAGCAGCATAACTAAGGGATGGTTCAGGGTCACCTGATCCAGCCCTAACTATAAGCTTTAGCAAAAAGGAAAGTTTTAAGCCTAATCTTAAAAGTAGAGAGGGTGTCTGTCTCCCTGATCTGAATTGGGAGCTGGTTCCACAGGAGAGGAGCCTGCAAGCTGAAGGCTCTGCCTCCCATTCTACTCTTACAAACCCTAGGAACTACAAGTAAGCCTGCAGTCTGAGAGCGAAGCGCTCTATTGGGGTGATATGGTACTACGAGGTCCCTAAGATAAGATGGGACCTGATTATTCAAAACCTTATAAGTAAGAAGAAGAATTTTAAATTCTATTCTAGAATTAACAGGAAGCCAATGAAGAGAGGCCAATATGGGTGAGATATGCTCTCTCCTTCTAGTCCCCGTCAGTACTCTAGCTGCAGCATTTGAATTAACTGAAGGCTTTTTAGGGAACTTTTAGGACAACCTGATAATAATGAATTACAATAGTCCAGCCTAGAGGAAATAAATGCATGAATTAGTTTTTCAGCATCACTCTGAGACAAGACCTTTCTGATTTAGAGATATTGCGTAAATGCAAAAAGCAGTCCTACATATTTGTTTAATATGCGCTTTGAATGACATATCCTGATCAAAAATGACTCCAAGATTTCTCACAGTATTACTAGAGGTCAGGGTAATGCCATCCAGAGTAAGGATCTGGTTAGACACCATGTTTCTAAGATTTGTGGGGCCAAGTACAATAACTTCAGTTTTATCTGAGTTTAAAAGCAGGAAATTAGAGTTCATCCATGTCTTTATGTCTGTAAGACAATCCTGCAGTTTAGCTAATTGGTGTGTGTCCTCTGGCTTCATGGATAGATAAAGCTGGGTATCATCTGCGTAACAATGAAATTTAAGCAATACCGTCTAATAATACTGCCTAAGGGAAGCATGTATAAAGTAAATAAAATTGGTCCTAGCACAGAACCTTGTGGAACTCCATAATTAACTTTAGTCTGTGAAGAAGATTCCCCATTTACATGAACAAATTGTAATCTATTAGACAAATATGATTCAAACCACCGCAGCGCAGTGCCTTTAATACCTATGGCATGCTCTAATCTCTGTAATAAAATTTTATGGTCAACAGTATCAAAAGCAGCACTGAGGTCTAACAGAACAAGCACAGAGATGAGTCCACTGTCCGAGGCCATAAGAAGATCATTTGTAACCTTCACTAATGCTGTTTCTGTACTACCATGTTTAGAGGATGAGAACAACCTCAAGAACACCATCCCAACCATGAAGCATGGGGGTGGAAACATCATACTCTGGGGGTGCTCTTCTGCAAAGGGGACAGGACGACTGCACCATATTGAAGGGAGGATGGATGTGGTCATGTATTACGAGATTTTGGCAAACAACCTCCTTCCCTCAGTAAGAGCATTGAAGATGGGTCATGGCTGGATCTTCAGCATGACAATGACCCCAAACACACAGCCAGGGCAACTAAGGAGGGGCTCCATAAGAAGCATTTCAAGGTCCTGGAGTGGCCTGGCCAGTCTCCAGACCTGAACTCAATAGAAAATCTTTGGAGGGAGCTAAAACTCCAAACCTGAAAGATCTAGAGAAGATCTGTATGGAGGAGTGGACCAAAATCCCTGCTGCAGTGTGTGAAAACCTGGTGAAAAACTACAGGAAACGTTTGACCTCTGTAATTGCAAACAAAGGCTACTGTACCAAATATTAACATTGATTTTCACAGGTGTTCAAATACTTATTTGCAGCAGTAACATACAAATAAATTATTAAAAAATCATACATTGTGATTTCCGGATTTTTTTTTTTTTTTTTTAGATTATGTCTCTCACAGTGGACATGCACCTAAGATGAAAATTTCAGACCCCTCCATGATTTCTAAGTGGGACAACTTGCAAAATCTCAGGGTGTTCAAATACTTATTTTCCTCACTGTAAATGAAAATAAATTGAAAATTGAATTGAAAATTAAATGGGGATTTCAATGCTAAATTTAATTGGCCACAAAATCTGTCATCTGAATCAGATCCGGATCAAACTTTGTCAGTTGATAACGAATCCCACCCAGCTTAACGCTCTCAAATATGAAAGGCATTTGATATTTTATTAGTTATGAATTTCTGAAAATGTGTTCAATGTTAAACGATAGGCCAATATTTTTTAACTTTGACCTATGACTTTGAAAAGTGAATCCATTCTTGCCTGTCACAATATGAATCCTCTGTAAAAAAAAAAAATAAACAAAAACAAATTATAATGATTATATGAAAAATTGTGGGTTGCAAACAAACAAACAGGGGCAAAAACATGACCTCCAGCCAGCATTTTGAAATAAACTGTCTCAAATTTCCCTGCATTTTGTAATAAATGATTTCATATTGTGGTGGATATTACAAAACATGGGATATCATATGAGGTGTTTCTGTCTTTCTATCATGTGGAGACAGAAAACATCTGCTACACATGAGGTTATATAAAAGTCCATTTCTAAATCCCTGCTACAATAACTAAATGTACTTCATGCACAGCTTCACTGGTACTGCTGTTCAACTACTATTCTATTCAAACATCACTAACCTACTAAACTAGACTTGCAACATGACATGTCCTCTTATACGTTCATATTTTCATCAGTGACCACGTTATGTGGCTGCATTCAACACATAAATATGACTTTAAAAAAATTAGATCAGTGTTATAATACCAGTCTAATCTGGGATATTTTAATTTTTCTTAAATATAACATGGACACAAGACGAGGCATCCACTTTGAGTTGGTTATTAAATAATGCATATTATAATAATATTATCCCATTTTCAGCAAAAACATACGTGCAAATCCCACATTATGCAATAACACCACAATATGTAATTATTAGAAAACATGAGGAAATTTATGACATATTGCCTTTAGGCAGTTTATTACAAAATCCAGCAGCTTATGACAAAATGTGGGAGTTATTACACAATGAATTGGAAATTTACAAGCTGTTTCAGTTGTGAAGTCTGGGGGGGGGCAGTTTACTTGACTGATGACCATATGTTGCCATCAGGCTGTGTATGACTGTGGTGACATCATAGCGATAAAGAGCAACATTTGACCTGGACACTGTCCTCTTGACATGGACGCCGGCTTTAAATTTGACAGCTGACATCACGTGACGCGTAACATCATCCACAGGCACAACTCCAGGCTGCACAAGGTCACACAGACACACACACACACACACACACAGCAACTCATCATTCTCACACACAGCGTTCTCATTGTGACATCACAAAGACACTTTATTTGGTAATAGGTTTTATTTCCAAAGACACTTTCAACATGATATACAAAAGCAGATGTTACTGGTGAATACAGCGGTCAGACAGGTTTCTAGAAGCCACTTCGTCGCCTTATTTGCACAGTAACTCACATGCATGGTTACACGTGTTCACTAAGGTCAGTCTTAAAGCAACAATCTGATGAAGGACGATGACATCATTTCTAAACATCTTGTGCAAACATCATGTTACATTCAGAAATAAAGCCCAGACTGGAAACATTTAAAAACTCAGCACCATGTTCCCTCAAAAGTGTAAAAATATGCCTAAAGATTTGCTATTTACATGTTGTATATAGCTGGGTCCAAAAGTATTTGGGCAGTGGCCATTTATGACACTTGTCTTTGTACGACACCACAGTGGAGTTAAAATGCAACAGTCAAGATCTGTTCGTAGTGGAGATTTTCAGCTTTGATTCAACAAGTTTGACAAAAATTCTGTCCCAAAAATGTTGGAATCTTGTTCATTTTACAGCCAGTTTTCTTTGGACAAGTCGGGGGATGGATACATGAACATTTCCAAGTGACTGAATATGTCATGAACATCATTTAACTCAGTCATTCTGCAAACAGTAAGCAGACCATTCTCAATAACTGAGTGACTGTGCAGGAAGGAAACTGGTGAGGGAAGCCACCAAGAAACACAGACAAGGCTCAAGAAGGTACAGCCTTCATGCAATATCTGGCTGTTGTATCACCAGTGGTCCATTCAAGAATTGCCCAGGCAAGGTCAACAAGATGTCAAGCATTTGGGTGTAGGCCAGTGTCACTAGGGTCAAATGTCAGATTGCAATAGCCCTTACTCTATTCATGCCCAAGGCCAGTATTACTTACTTTTATTGAAAAGAAGATGTGAAATTTCAGTTATAGTTTGCCAGAAGGACCATGGGAGACTTGAGCTTAGAGAAAAGTCGTTGCACTGTGCACAGATGCATATAACTTTTTCACAGACTCTCTAGGTATTTTGGTGGCTTCCCTCACTAGCATCCTTCTTGCACGGATGCTGTTGCCTGAAGAAAATTTGCTATAAAACTGATTTGTAGTAAAGTACTTATGGACCAGACTGTAAATGGAGGAGAAAAAAGAGTCAAACCAATACAAGAAAATAACAAACAAGGGGAAGAATCTTTGGCACCCGACAGGTTGACATTTACTCCAACGGGTCTGTTATTGTGTATATTGGACTTCTTTGGGGTGGGACCACATAAAGAAAAAAAAAAAACACTTGTCTTTTTCATTTGTGTCACTGTAATCAGATTTGAATCAGTATTTTCCTGATCTTGATAGCGATTTACATTTTCAACCGAGCCACTAATGCCCTATTTTTATTTATTTACTTATTTTGAAAATTACAGTCCTCAAACCTGGCAACATTAAACCTGTGCTGTTCATTCGGTGTCCTCAGGGAATCTTAGACATCCTGAGGACAAGAGCACTAAACAACACACATGACATCTGTCCGAGTGGAGTCACCAAAATGAGACTAGATCTTGTTCTGTTTTCTGACTGAGGGTTTGATGGGAAACAGGCCAGAAAAATAGAAGAGAGAAAAAAACAGCTCAAATATTTGCGCAACACTCATGTGACTCCACTCATACAGCTGCTTTGGGTCAACTTCAGTTTATTCAAATATGATCAAGCTTTTTAGCAGAAATTCACAGAGTTATTCTGTAGATACACTGTTTTATTTTATCATGCATGTTTTGTGTTCTCTGCTCTGATAAAGTGTACTGTACTGATGTGATGGGTGAAGGTTACTTAAGATATGTGACATGACGTGCTTCTGCAAGTTGTGGTATCTCTGTGTGCACGCTAAGGTCTTTTTCAGGACATGTGAAGATGACCCAGGCAGAATGCAGCCGTAAGCGGAGCAGTGAGATAAAGAATAGAGAATTGAATGTTCCAACCACAGTGTGATTATGATACATTAGTCCTTGTGTCAGAAGAAGTGTGATTAATCGTTAGATGTCTTAAACACATCTTAATCGAGCCCAAGATTAAAAAGGTTCTGAACGTCCTGAATGTATTGTGCAATCAGCGGTTCTGTGGCAACAGCTCACGCGCTATCACTCTTCCCCTTAGGAGCTGTACCGCCCATGTATGTAGGGAAGTCCTTAATAAAAAGAGCGGGAGCGCAGGCCAGACTTTAGTGTAGCTTTGGTGTACAGCCTGACTGCACTCCGCGCGTAAAATTTGACTTTCTGTCTCACTGGTGGTTCTTGACTCTGTTTGTCTTATCAAGGTTTTAAGAATGTTTGGAGGAGAAAATACCCAACAAAAAGCTAAAATAAAAGTAGTGTTACACTGCAGTACCCATTAGTTATATATATATACTCAACAAAAATATAAACACAACACTTTTGGTTTTGCTCCCATTTTGTATGAGATGAACTCAAAGATCTAAAACTTTTTCCACATACACAATATCACCATTTCCCTCAAATATTGTTCACAAACCAGTCTAAATCTGTGATAGTGAGCACTTCTCCTTTGCTGAGATAATCCATCCCACCTCACAGGTGTGCCATACCAAGATGCTGATTAGACACCATGATTAGTGCACAGGTGTGCCTTAGACTGCCCACAATAAAAGGCCACTCTGAAAGGTGCAGTTTTGTTTTATTGGGGGGGGGATACCAGTCAGTATCTGGTGTGACCACCATTTGCCTCATGCAGTGCAACACATCTCCTTCGCATAGAGTTGATCAGGTTGTCAATTGTGGCCTGTGGAATGTTGGTCCACTCCTCTTCAATGGCTGTGCGAAGTTGCTGGATATTGGCAGGAACTGGTACACGCTGTCGTATACGCCGGTCCAGAGCATCCCAAACATGCTCAATGGGTGACATGTCCGGTGAGTATGCCGGCCATGCAAGAACTGGGACATTTTCAGCTTCCAAGAATTGTGTACAGATCCTTGCAACATGGGGCCGTGCATTATCCTGCTGCAACATGAGGTGATGTTCTTGGATGTATGGCACAACAATGGGCCTCAGGATCTCGTCACGGTATCTCTGTGCATTCAAAATGCCATCAATAAAATGCACCTGTGTTCTTCGTCCATAACAGACGCCTGCCCATACCATAACCCCACCGCCACCATGGGCCACTCGATCCACAACACTGACATCAGAAAACCGCTCACCCACACGACGCCACACACGCTGTCTGCCATCTGCCCTGGACAGTGTGAACCGGGATTCATCCGTGAAGAGAACACCTCTCCAAACACCAGCGAATGTGAGCATTTGCCCACTCGAGTCGGTTACGACGACGAACTGGAGTCAGGTCGAGACCCCGATGAGGACGACGAGCATGCAGATGAGCTTCCCTGAGACGGTTTCTGACAGTTTGTTCAGAAATTCTTTGGTTATGCAAACCGATTGTTCCAGCAGCTGTCCGAGTGGCTGGTCTCAGACGATCTTGGAGGTGAACATGCTGGATGTGGAGGTCCTGGGCTGGTGTGGTTACACGTGGTCTGCGGTTGTGAGGCTGGTTGGATGTACTGCCAAATTCTCTGAAACGCCTTTGGAGACGGCTTATGGTAGAGAAATGAACATTCAATACACGAGCAACAGCTCTGGTTGACATTCCTGCTGTCAGCATGCCAATTGCATGCTCCCTCAAATCTTGCGACATCTGTGGCATTGTGCTGTGTGATAAAACTGCACCTTTCAGAGTGGCCTTTTATTGTGGGCAGTCTAAGGCACACCTGTGCACTAATCATGGTGTCTAATCAGCATCTTGATATGGCACACCTGTGAGGTGGGATGGATTATCTCAGCAAAGGAGAAGTGCTCACTATCACAGATTTAGACTGGTTTGTGAACAATATTTGAGGGAAATGGTGATATTGTGTATGTGGAAAAAGTTTTAGATCTTTGAATTAATCTCGTACAAAATGGGAGCAAAACCAAAAGTGTTGCATTTATATTTTTGTTGAGTGTATATATGTATATATATATATATATATATATATATATATATATATATATATATATATATATATATATATATATATATATATATAAAACATTATCAGACCGTCATTTTGAAAAAAAAAATGTATTGTATTTTCTTATAGTGTTACTTTTTAAAAATGCTTCTTGAAGAGGAAAAACCCTTAAATATGTTGTGTCCAGAAAGTATTCACAGCACTTCACTTTTTCCACATTTTGTTGTTACAGCCTTATTCCAAAATGGAGTAAGTTTTTTTTCCTCAAAATTCTACACATTGTACACACTATACCCCATAATATCACTGTGAAAAAAAGTTGTTTTTTTAGATTTTTGCAAATTTATTAAAAATTTTAAATTGAGCTCAGGTGCCTCCTGTTTCCACTGATCAACCTTGAGATGTTTCTACAATTTAACTGGAGTCCACCTGGGGTAAATTCAGTTGATTGGACATGATTTGGAAAGACACACATCTGTCTACATATAAGGTCCCACAGCTGACAGTCAGAGCACAAACCAAGTATGAAATCAAAGGAATTGTCTGTAGACCTCAGAGACAGGATTGTCTAGAGACACAAATCTGGGGAAGGGCACAGAAACATTTCTGCTGCTTTGAAGGTCCCAATGAGCACAGTGGACTCCATCATCTGTAAATGGAAGAAGTTCAGATCCACCAGGATTCTTCCTAGAGCTGGACGCCCGTCTAAACTGAGTGATCAGGGGAGAAGGACCTTAGTCAGGGAGGTGACCAAGAACCCGATGGTCACTCTGTCAGAGCTCCAGCATTCCTCTGTGGAGAGAGGAGAACCTTCTAGAAGGACAACCATCTCTGCAGCAATCCACCAATCAGGCCTGTATGGAAGAGTGTCCAGACGGAAGCCACTCCTTAGTAAAAGACACATGGCAGCCCACCTGGAGTTTGACAAAAGGCACCTGAAGGACTCTCAGACCAGGAGAAACAAAATTCTCTGGTCTGATGAGACAGAGATTGAACTCTTTGGCGTCATGTTTGGAGGAAACCAGGCACCATCCTTACAGTGAAGCATGGTGGTGGCAGCATCATGCTGTGGGGATGTTTTTCAGCAGCAGGAACTGGGAGACTAGTCAGGATTGAGGGAAAGATGAATGCAGCAATGTACAGAGACATCCTGGATGAAAACCTGCTCCAGAGCGCTCTTGACCTCAGACTGTGGTGACGGTTCATCTTTCAACAGGACAATGACCCTAAATACACAGTCAAGATATTAAAGGAGTGGCTTCAGGACAACTCTGTGAATGTCCTTGAGTGGCCCAGCCAGAGTCCAGACCTGAATCTGACTGAACATCTCTGGAGAGATCTGAAAATGGCTGTGCACCGACGCTCCCCATCCAACCTGATGGAGCTTGAGAGGTGCTGCAAAGAGGAATGGACCAAACTGCCCAAAGGTAGGGGCACCAAGCTTGTGGCATCATATTCAAGAAGACCCGAGGCTGTAATTGCTGCCAAATGTGCATCAACAAAGTATTAAACAAAGGCTGTGAATACTTATATACATGTGATTTATTAGGGTTTTTTTTAATACATTTTAAAAGCTTTCCAAAAAATGTTTTTTTTTTCAGATTGTCATTATGGGGTCTTGTGAGTAGAATTTTGAGTAGAATTTCTTTCTGTATTATCAGCTCTTTAATTTGAGATTTTTTTTTTTTTTTTGCACTGTTGCCATGTACTTTGTATTATTGGCATGTATTCTTTTATTATTAGAGCTGATTTTGCTGAGTGGTTTGATTCCTGTGAAAGTCTGATATAAATAGATATTATTAATAATAATGAATGTGTGATTTTTCAGTATACGTGTAAGGTGGATTATAAGTCACGGAGCCTCCCAAACTACAAAAAAAATAAAAAACAAAACAAAAAAACTAATACTCCAGGAAAAGCATTACAAGCAAATAACAAATGTGATGTTGAGTTGCAGACTGTCAGATCTGATTTCAGGGGACCTACAGGCGGGGTGGAGTCTAAGAGGCATGTCTTCTCAACTTGGAGTCATATAACTGGAAACACCAGGACCCTAAAGACTTGGACCTTCAATCAAAAGGTATCACTATCACCAAACACCTCTGTGCACTGACCTCAAGACTCCGTAAGATCTCCTCAGGCGTCAATCAGTCTCAGAGGGCGAGGACTCGGAAACATCAATGTCACAGCTGAGACAAAGCTTATTTGCTTTCAGCTATAATATGCTGTTAAACCAAGTTAAAAATAAAAATACTGCAAATGTTGAAATGCATTATCTGTCGTTGTTGTACATTTATAGTCCAACATAGTTTACAGGTTCTGACTTACATGAAACTATTGTTTATGATACGACTTAAAGTCATCTACGCACTCTGTATAAAATTATTTCTCAAAATCCTTCAAGATACATGTAATTCTTGGAGGCCGATAATAAAAGCTGTTTTGTCCCTAAGGCATGTCTTCCGTCTCCACGTCCTGACTAGACCACCTCCACGTAGTTGGCGGGGTAATATCCCTCAGTGCCTCCTGCCTTCTTCCCCCAACACCAGTCATGCTCGTCTGCATCCTTTACCTTCAGAAACTCTTCACCTGGTGGACGGAAACACAGCAAAGACGGCTCAGGAAATGGAGTTAAAGGAGACAGTCTCAGGACAAAGACACCCAAAATGCAACAGGGCCATAAAGAAACAAGATTAAAATATTTTCACAGTGACCCTGAAGAGACATTTAACTGACTTTATTCATGACATAGACCAAGCAGAAGTCCTTCACTCCTTAATTCAATTCCATATGATTATTTATTTATTTTATTACCTTGTTTCTAGTAATAGTTTCAATAATTGCAATATCACATATTTTAATACGATGGCATTTTAGGGCCATATTGAGGTTTCTTTTTTTTTTCGAGAATATAGTCATAATTTTATGAGAAAAGAGCTCTTAATTTTATGAGAAAAAACTTGTAATATTACGAGAATAAAGTCATAATATTATGAAAATAAAGTCAGAATTTCATGAGAAAAAAATGTATTATTACAACAATAACATAAAAATATTACACCTTTATTCTCATAATATTACAAGTTTATTCTTGTAATATTATGACTTTATTCTCGTTATATTATGAGTTTTTTCTCATAAAATTACAACTTTATTCTCATAATCTTATGACTTTATTCTCACAATATTACATTTTTTTCTCATAAAATTACAACTTTATTCTCAAAGTCTAAAAAAAACCTCATAATATTATGAGAATAAACTCAGAATGTCATGAGAAAAAAACCTGTATTATTATGACAATAACATAAAAATATGACAACTTTATTCTGATAATATCACAAGTTTATTCTCATAAAATTACAACTTTATTCTCATATTATGACTTTATTCTCATAATACTACATTTTTTTTCTCATAAAGGTACAACTTTATTCTCAAAGTAAAAAAAAAACTCAATGTGGCCCTCAAATGTCGTCATACTTTTAATCATCACAAGACTCAAAAACTTTGTTTGAGAGAGAGAGTTAAATTCCCAGGTTCACTGACCAATCGTGGCCTCTTGAGCGACTCTTGAGGTCAAAGGTTAATGTGCATTGCTGAATGGTGTGACCTCCCTTTTGACCTCGGTATGTGGTGCAGGTTTGATATCTTGACTTTGATAACTATGATTCTTTGATAATTATGACTCTCCTCCAGGACCTCTGATGATTTAACATAATTTTACTCTCCACACCCTGAAGTTTTATTCTAGTTTGCAGCACACTGACTTTGTACTGAAACATAGTATTTGGATACGCTACAGCGCCCCCTAGTGGAATATGTGCAAGAGAAGAAAAAAAGAAAATGAACAGTGGGAAGACAAAGCAGTGGTTTTACCTGCTTGAAAGGACAACTCCTCTGTGTCCTGACCGATGTAGTCGTACAGCGCTCGCACCCGGACTCCTCCAATCATCACGCTGGAGGAGAAACAAGACCGAAGAGTGAGAAAAACGCAGACGTCTGATCAGAGAGCAAAAAGAAGCTCAAGACAGAAAAAAACAAAATAATCATCAGCTTTTATTAAGAATTAGTGAGTGAGTGAGTGAGTGAGTGAGTGAGTGAGTGAGTGAGTGAGTGAGTGAGTGAGTGAGTGAGTGAGTGAGTGAGTGAGTGAGTGGCCACAGTTTTCATAAGTAACTCCATGAAAACTAAGGCGTATTCATCACTGAGATTCTGGGTTCTGATCGATCCTGGTGGAAACTGAACGGCAGCCTCTGGTGCTGAATAATGAAACCCATGTAGAAGTGTCAAAACCTGTGGTTCTTTAAATGGCCACTTGAGGCTGGCTCCAAAAGCGAGTCCTTCACCCATGCAGCAGGATTTATCAACTTGTTTCAGGAATTCTGCACATCCTTTGACTCCAATAATCCTAAACTTATATATACATATATATTTATTTATTATGGCTGCCAAAATAATGCGTTCATTTAGATTAATTATTTCCCAGGCCTATAGCATGTTGACTTTTTATAATAAACATCCACAGCTTTATGGTCATCTGCAATGTGAGGAATGAAAGAGCTTCATAATGTTTTCTGCTGCTCAGCAGCACACGTTGGTAAAATACCTGTGAAATGCTTTAAATAGCAAAGAGACTTGATTTAATAACTGTCACTGTTGTATCTCAAATGTCTGCAGGGTTTGTGTTTGTGCTGAAACAGTGATAAGGCTTTAATGAGTGTTAATTAACAGCCACACTGAGCTCTTAAAGGTGTAAAACAGTCCAAAAACACATCATTCATTCTATTTTACATTCAGATTCTTATGTTCGATGAGTAGATTTGAAAATGAAATGGTCTCAGATGCAATACGATAATTATTAAAGGGGTCATAATGTGCCATATTACTTTTTTCTGTTTTACTGTTTCATGTGTGATATTTAATGGTCAACATCTCCAAAGTCCCACAATTTTAATAGATATTTTCCTGATTTAAGCAGAATTCCTGCCTGATGCAGCTTGATTAAAACCTCTGTGACATATGTGTAAAAACAATAATAATAATAATAAATCTGCAGGTTGATGAATAGTGAAAATGGTCAGACATTTCAGTGCTACTCACGCCTTCTCTGTGGTTTCTTTCTGTTTCACTCTCTTCATGTTTTCCTTTGCAGGTCTCCATTCCTAAAAGTCATCAGGCAAAAACAAAAACACAAAAAACACAAATCTTCTGATTGCTTGATTTAAATATGTAAAATCGGTTGCAGATAGTGAGAATGTGTCCAAATCACATCATTTCCTTTTGTATCTCAGTTCCATCCAAAGGAAAATGTGTCAGTTGGACACATTACAGTCACATGCATTTGATGCCCACATTTAAAGTAAATGCACAGAACCTTTTTTTTTTTTTTTTTTTTTTGCAGTACACAGAAACGTGGAAAAATGAAGTGACCTGAAAGCGAGGCCAGTCGGTGGGCATGCCGGGCCCGTAGGTGTTCCTCCACCAGAGGAGGTCCTGCTGCTCGTCGATGGCCGTGAGCTTGTCGTGAAGCTCATTGTATATGGTCTTCACACTGAATGAGTGAGAAGAACACCAAGAGTCACCCACATTTTAACAGGAGGGACGTCACTTTGAGGAAACAGTGGAAATAAACAGCAGAGGCAGATTTCATTTCATAGACTTCCAAAAGCAAATATCATGAAGCAGAACAGTCACATAAACTGTGATTTTGACACAAATAAACATGTAAAAGTGGGTTTGACTCCCAGTTTCTCACAGATGAAGTTGTAAAATATTTTCAGATAGGAATGACGGACACAATGATAGAAAATATTTTTGCTTTTTGCACTAATCAGAAAGAAATTCTTCTGGTTTTCAGCACAGTCCTGCAGTGTAACTGAGAAAAATGCAGAGCATTAAAAAAAAATTGCTGTGAAAACATTGTAATAATGATGAACATGAGTATGATATGAAATCTCAGTTTCACATCTTCACCAAGCGGCAACCTCCGGTATTGAAAAATGAAGCCTGCACCAAAGTTCCAGAACCTGCAGTTCTGTGAATGGCCACTCGAGGGCAGACTCCAAAAGTGAGTTCATCCCCATAAAACTCTTTGTTAAACAGAAATGGACATGTTTACATCCTAGTACCAAAAAAAAAATGATTTGGTCTCTATAGCTAGTTTCATGAGGATGGACTGCATTTATATAGTGTTTTTGAACTGCAGATCCTCTGATCTCAAGCATGATGCTTAACCACTAGACCATCAGGTAAAACGGTTCACTGTGTGGTTAACTGTATTAATGGACCGTCTAAGAAATCAGTGTGCTAGTTTGCAGAGTGGAACGATGGTAGTGAATTGGCTAACTTCTGTGAGCAATACTTAGCAAGAATTGATAGCTTGGTTACATTAGCAGCACTGTTGGAGCCACAGAGTGTTTAGTATCTGCACCCAAGCAACCTGAAATAAGAACGAGCACTAACTGCACAAACATACATGCCAATCAAACACCCAAGGCTAGGCTAACTAGCCTGCTAGCCTGAACTATCTAGATCATTTTGAGTATTCATCCCAACCCGGTCACAGGTCTTGCCCACGCTCCACCCCTTTACCCATTTATGGGTTGGTTAGGTGGAGTCAGGTACCGACATGGCTACATTTCACACCGCCCTACTTGAGATTGACAGCTGCTCTTTCAAAAACCTCTGTTTGACATCATGGAGGGTTTGTGTGTCGTCTGCGCATGTACCCCTCATCGTTGGCTGTGTCCAGGTGTTTGTGGAGGGACAGGAAGGCCTGTTTGAGGAAGACAATCCTGTTGCGTTCTTCATCCTGTGATTGCTCAAAGACAGACTCCATGGCTTCCATGTAGCGAGGAGCGTACTGATTCACGTCATCCAGAGCGTTCTCGTAGTGAGCACGTGCCTGGTGCACACACAGAGTTAGGAAAAAAATCTTACAGAAGGAATCAGGAAAAAAAGAACAACTAAGGTCTTGATTTTGTCAAGAACTGAGGGATTGTGGTTTGTACGTTATGTTTAAGAGCGTAAGGAAACCCGCGCCATGCCGAACAGTTTAACAATTTACAGTTTAACAGTATCTGATTCAAACAATAAAACCGTGTTGGAAAGGTATGTAGCAGGATGAAGGTCCTGGGGTACAAAAAAAACAGTTCTCTCAGTTCCGAGTAATCCTGCTAATAAACCACTCGGCAAAGATGAAGTAAGGCCTATATAGGCCTTGGAGATCAGCCTATATAGACCCTGGAGATTAGCCTATATAGAGCCTGTAGATAAGCCTATATAGGCCTTGGAGATAACATATATAGACCCTGGACATTAGCCTATATAGGCCCTGGAGATTAGCCTATATAGGCCCTGTAGATAAGCCTATATAGACCCTGGAGATTAGCCTATATAGACCCTGTAGATAAGCCTATATAGGCCCTATAGATAAGCCTATATAGGACCTGGAGATAAGCCTATATACATAGACCCTGTAGATAAGTCAATATAGGCCACAGGGATAAGCCTATATAGACCCTGTAGATAAGCCTATATAGGCCCTACAGATAAGCCTATATAGGCCCTGGATATAAACCTATATAGATACTGTAGATAAGTCTATATAGGCCACAGTTATAAGCCTATATAGACCCTGGAGATAAACCTATATAGACCCTGTAGATAAGCCTATATAGGCCCTATAGATAAGCCTATATAGGACCTGGAGATAAGCCTATATACATAGACCCTGTAGATAAGTCAATATAGGCCACAGGGATAAGCCTATATAGACCCTGTAGATAAGCCTATATAGGCCCTACAGATAAGCCTATATAGGCCCTGGAGATAAACCTATATAGATACTGTAGATAAGTCTATATAGGCCACAGTGATAAGCCTATATAGACCCTGGAGATAAACCTATATAGACCCTGTAGATAAGCCTACATAGGCCCTGGAGATAAGCCTATATAGACCCTGTAGATACGCCTATATAGGCCCTACAGATAAGCCTATATAGGCCCTGGATATAAACCTATATAGATACTGTAGATAAGTCTATATAGGCCACAGTTATAAGCCTATATAGACCCTGGAGATAAACCTATATAGACCCTGTAGATAAGCCTATATAGGCCCTATAGATACGCCTATATAGGACCTGGAGATAAGCCTATATACATAGATCCTGTAGCTAAGTCTATATAGGCCACAGTGATAAGCCTATATAGACCCTGGAGATAAACCTATATAGACCCTGGAGATAAGCCTACATAGGCCCTGGAGATAAGCCTATACAGATCCTGTAAATAAGCCTATATGGGCCCTTTGGTTGACTTGGTAGAGTCTTGATCTCATGTAGGAGCAATCTGGTGTTTGAACCCCACTGTGGCCACAGGGATATGTCATTTGGTTACAGGTGGTTTTGCCTGGACTAAGGTGGCGTAAGCGGTGCTAAGATTGTGATGTCCAGGTCAGCACTATTCGAGCGTCACAGACGGACTGTCCAGTAAATCTCCAGTCTGTCATCCTTATCATCTGTGAAATCACTTGCTGAGGTGTTTAGTAGCTGGATCATCTGTTTGCCTTACAAGTTTTATCCATGTGCTTTACCATTATTAAACTCTTCCTACAACCAATACTTCCAAAGTTTGACAAAATTTCTCTTTATTTACATAATCCAGCTCAGGAAAAGATGGCAGAAACCTTGTTGACAGAAGTACCAGATGGACTGAGTCTCTAACCTTCACGGTCTCATGGTGAGCCAACATTCTGTCCTCCTCGATCTTCTTCTGCTTCTCGATGGTGAAGTCCGGGTTTCCCTGAGCGTGAGCGTCTCGATCTCTGGCCTCCTGCTCCTTACAGCTCACCTTAAAATACACCTTCTTGGCTTTTTCCAGCTGTGGAGGAATCAGACCACACCTTCACACCGTGCTGTGTTTCTTCTGTCTCAAGTCACAAATTGTTATTTAGTTGTTTATCACCGGTGGATGTTTTTGAACAATTCTAACAAAACTGACATCACCAAACTGAACATATGATCAGGGAGTCATTGATTTACCAACTGACAGAGGAGGAGGTGGCAACTTGGCATCAAGTCTAGTGATTATAAAAACACTAACATCATTAGTACTGCACAGTCTAAGGCCCCGTTCAGACTGAGGTTGTCAATCCAGCTCGATCCAGATTCAATCCAGAAGTATCTTTCAAGAAAGTGTTCAGACCTGTTTTTCCTCATCTGGCTCATCCTGCTTACGTATCCAAACTCAATCCGACTCAAGTGAAGGACATGTGACAAAAGGTGAGAGTGCAAGAGCGTGTGTGTATCTGGATGTGGGACTGCAGGTGTGGAATGGTTGTTTGTAGTCTTTACCATTGTGACACACTGAACCCTGCTACAGTCACTGAGGGTGCACGAACATCACAAGAAAGTTTGAGGTCATGATTCCCAAGCTAGCCAGATTTTCGTCACATTTACATTCAGACCTCGGCGAACCCCACTCAAATCCAGCTCAACCCACCTGGGTTTAGCCTGATAGAAACAATCCATCTTACAACCCCAATTCCAATGAAGCTGAGACGTTGTGTGAAATGTAAATAAAAACAGAATACAATGATTTGCAAATCCTCTTCAACCTATATTCAACTGAATACACCACAAAGACAAGATATTTAATGTTCAAACTGATAAACTTTATTGTTTTTGTGCAATATTTGCTCATTTTGAAATGGATGCCTGCAACACGTTTCAAAAAAGCTGGGACAGTGGTATGTTTACCACTGTGTTACATCACCTTTCCTTCTAACAACACTCAATAAGCATTTGGGAACTGAGGACACTAATTGTGAGTGTCATGATTGGGTATAAAAGGAGCATCCCCAAAAGGCTCAGCCATTCACAAACAAAGATGGGGTGAGGATCACCACTTTGTGAACAACTGTGTGAAAAAATAGTACAACAGTTTAAGAACAATGTTTCTCAACGTTCAATTGCAAGGAATTTAGGGATTCCATCATCTACAGTCCATAATATAATCAGAAGATTCAGAGAATCTGGAGAACTTTTTATACGTAAGTGGCAAAACCAACATTGAATGCCCGTGACCTTCGATCCCTCAGGCGGCACTGCATTCAAAACTGACATCATTGTGTAAAGCATCTTACTGTGTGGGCTCAGGAACACTTCAGAAAACCATTGTCAGTTAACACAGTTCGTCGCTACATCTACAAGTGCAAGTTAAAACTCTGCCATGCAAAGTGAAAGCCAGACATCAACAACATTCAGAAACGCTGCCACCTTCTCTGGGCCCGAGCTCATTTGAAATGGACAGACGCAAAGTGGAAAAGTGTGTTGTGGTCTGATGAGTCCACAATTCAAATTGTTTTTGGAAATCATGGACGTTGTGTCCTCTGGACAAAAGAGGAAAAAGACCATCCAGATTGTTACCAGAGCAAAGTACAAAATCCAACATCTGTGATGGTATGGGGGTGTGTTAGTGCCCATGGCATGGACAACTTACACATCTGTGATGGCACCATCAATGCTGAAAGGTCCATCCAGGTTTTGGAGCAACACATGCTGTCATCCAAGCAACGTCTTTTTCAGGGATGTTCCTGCTTATTTCAGCAAGACAATGCCAAGACACATTCTGCACGTGTTACAACAGCGTGGCTTCGTAGTAAAAGAGTGCAGGTACTAGACTGGCCTGCCTGCAGTCCAGACCTGTCGCCCGTTGAAAATGTGTGGCGCATTATGAAGAACAAAATACGACAACGGAGACCCCGGACTGTTGAACAACTGAAGTCGTACATCAAGCAAGAATGGGAAAGAATTCCACCTACAAAGCTTCAACAATTAGTGTCCTCAGTTCCCAAACGCTTATTGAGTGTTGTTAGAAGGAAAGGTGATGTAACACAGTGGGAAACATACCACTGTCCCAGCTTTTTAGAAACATGTTGCAGGCATCCATTTCAAAATGAGCAAATATTTGCACAAAAAAACGTAAAGTTTATCAGTTTGAACATTAAATTTCTTGTCTTTGTGGTGTATTCAACTGAATATAGGTTGAAGAGGATTTGAAAATCATTGTATTCTGTTTTTATTTACATTTTACAAACGTCCCAACTTCAATGGAATTGGGGTTTTAAATCCAATTTGCATTGTTTACATTCAGTTAAAAACCTATCTGTCTTGTGGCTAATTCGACCCCAGTCTGATGTGCAAACCCCTCTGTGGCACGCCAACCTGAGACAAAGGGGCCACTTTAATGCATCACATTATACAAGGACATTGTGTAGGCATGAAACGCATGAGATGACGCAAGTGGTAACATATGAACACATTTTCATGTGTCCATATTTTTGTAACATGATAACTTATTACAGGATGTTGGTGCAAAGGTCCGAGAGGTTGACAATGGTTTTGGAAAAATTTGGTCATAAATTTTTGCTACGTGTAATTTATTCTGACTTTTGTGCAATAAGTTACTTATCCTTGAAAAAAATTAAAAACACAATTTGCATGGACATATCCGAGTAGATTGGAAGTAAAATAAAGATGTTAGGATAACTTATATGAAACAAGTCAAGTCTGCTTAATAACACTATGACCATTTTAAGTTGAGTCAACTTAATTAAACTTGTAGAGGACAAAGCAAATCAAGTCTACTAAACTACCAAACCAAATGCTTTACCAAACTTGAGTTAGTCTGATGATAAATGTCTCATTGCATTTACTCACCAATGGCTGAGTTGAAATTACTTAAAACGATCTGTGCAGACTGTTACCTTCATTTTGCTTTGTTCAGCCAGTGTATTCATTTTTGGAATGCAAACGAGGAACATCTGGAGAGGTTTCATGTTGAAGGAACCAGAGGTATTAAAGTTGTATGAGTTTCCAGTCATTATTTCTTTTATTTTGTAATTATTTGTGGGTTCAGTTCAGTTTTGTGTCACTTGTGTGCAGAGTGTGTTGTTGAACCCACACATGTAAGACGCGTCTGAATACACTCTTAAAATACTGCAAACTCACCGCTTTAGACTTTACACCTGTTTTTAGGTGCTTTTAGGTGATTGTTCTCATGAAGGACGACAGGAACACACCACCTTTGTACCCGATAACACTTAATTTTTAGACAAATACCACCTTGGGGGAAAGATGTGTGCACATACATTTGCTATTGAAGGAAAATCAGTGATAACTGCACTGGATGGAAAATAGCAATGATACATGCATTGTGGGGAGTAAAGTCCAACTACCATCCCTCCGTGGTCAGTCCTGGATAACACTAACAGGAGCGCTGAAGCTGTGACAGGCCTAACAAGCCGGCAGGAATATCAGTTTTGCACCTGAAAAACTGTAGAAAGCCTCAAAACAGATGGACCATCTGGAAAAAGGCTGAGAAAGACTTTGAAAAGTCAAGGCCATGGTGCTAGAGAGAACTGAGTGGAATGCACTAACTGGCCTAGAGGCATCACAGCGAGCAGGGCTGTTGTACGTTGCATGGTGTGCTGCTTTGTGCCTGTTAGACAACAGGACCCTACGATACATTAATGTTTGAATCAAACAAATGGGTCTAACCTTCTTAAGGCGTTTGGCCCAGGGTTTCTGAGCATGTGCAAATGACTTCTTGAGTTCATGGGACTCTTTGAAGCCTCCAAACAACTTTTTATGGAAGTTATTCTTCTGCCAGGTGTGGACCCGGTCTCCATCCTCTGACACCAGGGAGCAACAGACGGAGGTGTGTGAGGCAGCTAGACGGTCAGCGGAGGACAGAAACCCCTGCCAGCCCTTTCGAAGCGACCCGTACAGTAGACCTGAAGGAGAACGAAGAAGTTACAACTTCCATTTGAAGACACAAACAATGGAAAACTGCAAAAGCAACATTTAGTATTAAACTGCCATGTTACTTTTTGCCATCATGAATACAAGAATTCAAGTCATCACTCCTGTTTGTCTGAGTGCATGAAGATGCTACCACTCAAAATGCAGCTTGTATCTTAGGACGATATTATAGAGAGATGGTTCCTCGATCAAGGAAGACCTGAGCACAGTTTGGTAGTGACAGGAATTTTACTTTTAAATGTTTCCTTTTACCTTTTTCTTCAGTTTCTTTGACATTGTCACCGTCTTTCTTTTTCTTTCTTTCTGTGACATTCTTGCCTTATGACATCACAAGAATCTGATGAATATAAAGGCCATAATTCTGATGCCCTCCAACACTGGCTAGTGGTACTGGAATAATAGTTTGCTAGTACTACTCCAGCAGAGAGTACACCTTCCAGCTATTAAACTACTTCATTTTACCTACAAGATGCAGTGATGTAGTGCCAAAAAATGGAGGTTTGCAGTTTATCTTGTGAGCTGAGAAGCAGCCAGTGTGTTTTCAGGGGTTACAATGATGGTCTTAGGAAAAATTCACAACACGTAGTACATTTTGAGCAAAATGGAATTCCTATATGTCATAACATAACTACAGATGTATTTCGTCCTTCATGTCTCTGAGTACTTGTTCCTTGGATCAGTGTGACACCTGGAAAGAGCTCATGGAGTCATGCAGTCACTTGACAAAGGAGTTTGGTGAGTTGACCTGTCTTACTCTATGATTGTGAGACTTTGGCACTAGTATGTGACCTAAGGGGATGACTGGATGTCTTTGGTACTAGTTCTCTTTGTAGGATTCTTGGGTACAAGCAGTTACTTTGGAGAACAACTTATATCACTAGGAAATGTCAGCTGCAATGTTTTTGTTCCATCCAGCAGGTGGCAGACATACGATGGGATACAGACCACCAATCTATCAATTCTTCCTCATTATGTGCATTTTAACCTGGTAAGTGTCAACATGATAGTATTCATTGTTTTCTGAGTTATTGTCCACATGGCTGGGATGGACTAACTCACCCAAGCATCTATATTTTTGCTGTTTTAAACCTACGCTGTTACCAGCACAGGGAAATATTAAAAATTATGACCAAATGTGACTGATCTCGTCTGTAGATTTTCTGCCTCTTGAACACAGAGCACGTTGTGTGCGTGGTGCTGCACTCCACCAAAGGTAACATTTTAAGCTCACAAACACGGGGAGACACATGCTATAGAGTATCTGCATATGGGGAAACCCAGCTAACAATTTGACGTTGCAGGAATGTTGCACAGACGAGCAATGACGTTGTAGCAATGTGAATTTGTAGACCCCCC
This sequence comes from Thalassophryne amazonica, assembly GCF_902500255.1. Classification (NCBI taxonomy): domain Eukaryota; kingdom Metazoa; phylum Chordata; class Actinopteri; order Batrachoidiformes; family Batrachoididae; genus Thalassophryne; species Thalassophryne amazonica. The sequence continues at coordinate 1,257,480 of NC_047118.1, read as the reverse complement.
ACAACATTGCTACAACGTTGTCAGCAACCATCCAGCAACGTTGCATTTATGTTGTGTGTTACCTGGGAAGTAAAACCTGAATTAAAGTATCGATAGAAGGTCTAGCTTGGGATGGCACCAGATCATTTAGTCAGTACAGCAAGTTAATGATGTCCAACTGGAAACACAACCATTGTTCCAGTTGTGTTATTAATGTGAAGCAGGACAGAGAATCCTGAAAGTATTATATCTCAAATTGTCTACATTAGATGGTGAATGGGGTGGCTCCTACTTACTGGACTCCACCACTGGCTTCCACTTGTTGCTCCAATCACGGAGTTGCTGGGCGTACTGCCGCTCCACACGTGCTCTCTCCCGGAAACACGCCACAATGTCACTACAGGCGTGGAAGGTGTCTTCTGTTCGCTTCACAGTGTGCTGATAGTTCCCAGGCTTCCAGGAGACACAAACACATGAAGAACTTTCTATTTATTTTGCACAATATTCAGACATAACTTACACAGGTGACCAGCTGATGTGCAGACACAGGGACGGTTTATACCATATTTTATATTTTTACAATTGATCTTCTTCCTCCCAAGAAGGAGGCTGGCCTCTGGGTGATGGTGTTTAAAAGTAATTTATTTTGGCTTCTGGTGCAGGTCCACATGTGGATTTTGATCTGGTTTTACACCAAATGCAATCCTGACATTTCCATTTCATTTTTTTTAACTGTTCCTACAAGTCTGCTACTTTTTCAGTGTAACTGCTGTGAATTGAATTCATTTATTTACATTTGTGTGAATCCTGTGTGAGCCTTAGGAGTGGTTAGCTTATCCATTATTGGTTAGCTTCGGCTTGCTTGGTTATACTCTTCAATTTCTTAGTGTACAAATTACACTACTTTACCTACTTTACACCCTCTGTAAATCCTGCATGATGTTGGAAGATAGGGTGGCTCTCTTAGACAGCCGTGTCCGTAAGTTAGAGCAGCTTCTTAGCTCAGTGGAGTTAGATGTTATGGGCACTCCAGATGAGGTTAGTGTTGGGCCGGCTAGCGAGCCCATCAGCATCAGCACATTAGTGGAAATACCCTGGATCTGGTTCTCGCACGTGGTATTGCTGTCATGAATATTGACATCATGCCTCTTACATCAGTGGTCTCTGATCACTCACTTATTAAGTTTACAGTTTCGCTGCCATGTTTATTGGAACAACAACCTTATATATCTTTACGGCGATGCATCAACTCCTCATCTTGAAGCTAGACTGCCTGATGTCTTAGCTTCACATTTGACAAATACCCAGTCAGTAGACAGACTTGTGGATAGTTTAAACTCAGAGCTCAAAACTACACTCGACATGATTGCACCACCTGTGTTAAAACCGCGCTCCCCCAAATCACAGTCACCTTGGTTCAATGATTATCTGCGTGACCTCAAGCATAAAGCAAGAACAGAAATGGTGTCGTTCAAAATTAGAAGTATTCCACCTTGTGTGGCCTGATGCTATCTTAGACTATAATCATGCATTACTGGCTACAAAGCGGACTTACTACTCTGATTTGATCAACAAAAACAAGCATAACTCAAAGTTCTTGTTCGACACAGTGGCAACACTTATTCATGGACAACCACCTGTAGTTCGCTCTCCTTTTACAGCACAAGATTTCCTGGATTACTTTGGGAAGAAAATAGAAGACATCAGGTTAAACATATCCCAGCATGCCTTAATCCAGCCACTACACCCTGCTATTGATGTGGGCGCCACTACTGAGGTATTACCTAGATTTACAGAATTTGATAGTATCTCACTAGACATGCTGACAAAACTTGTAACATCTACAAAAAGCACAACCTGTTTATTTGATCCTATACCAACAAAACTGTTTAAGGACCTGTGGTCCACTCTTGGGTCGACTGTGCTGGAAATTATTAATCTTTCTTTAACTTCTGGATCTGTTCCTAAATGTTTTAAATCTGCAGTGATTAAACCATTACTTAAGAAACCTAATCTTGACCCTAGTGTATTGACAAACTATCGGCCGATATCAAATCTATCATTTTTCTCTAAAATTCTGGAAAAAGTGTTGTCACGGCAGCTCGTAGACTATCTTACTGAGAATAATTTCTTTGAGCCACTGCAGTCTGCATTTAGAAAATATCATTCCACAGAGACGGCTCTCACTAAAGTGGTGAATGATCTTCTGCTTACAATGGATTCAGACACCACTACGGTTCTGTTGCTGTTAGATCTCAGTGCTGCATTTGATACAGTGGATCATCATATTCTACTTGATAGGCTGGAAAATCATTTTGGGATTACTGGGCATGCCCTTGCATGGCTGACGTCATACTTGACCAGTTGTTCTCACTGTGTTTTGTACAGTAACACTACTTCTAACCTCAGTGACATGAAATTTGGGTTTCCACAGGGGTCCGTCTTAGGCCCCCTGCTTTTCTCCCTTTATATGAGGTCTGTTAGAAACGTATCCAACCTTTTTATTTTCTTCAAAAACCTGATGGATTTGAATCACGTGCTCGCATGAGCCAACCTTGAACCTTCATGCGCATGTGTGAATTTTTTCATGCCTGTCAATTGCATCATTTCCTGGTAATCAATCATTCAACTTTTTTCTTGTATAGCGCCAAATCACAACAAACAGTTGCCCCAAGGCGCTCCACATTGCAAGGCAAGGCCATACAATAATTATGAAACACAGTCTACGTCTAAAGCAACATAACCAAGGGATGGTCCAGGGTCACCCGATCCAGCCCTAACTATAAGCCTTAGCGAAAAGGAAAGTTTTAAGCCTAATCTTAAAAGTAGAGAGGGTATCTGTCTCCCTGATCTGAATTGGGAGCTGGTTCCACAGGAGAGGAGCCTGAAAGCTGAAGGCTCTGCCTCCCATTCTACTCTTACAAACCCTAGGAACTACAAGTAAGCCCGCAGTCTGAGAGCGAAGCGCTCTAATGGGGTAATATGGTACTATGAGGTCCCTAAGATAAGATGGGACCTGATTATTCAAAACCTTATAAGTAAGAAGAAGAATTTTAAATTCTATTCTAGCATTAACAGGAAGCCAATGAAGGGAGGCCAACACGGGTGAGATATGCTCTCTCCTGCTAGTCCCCGTCAGTACTCTAGCTGCAGCATTCTGAACCAACTGAAGGCTTTTTAGGGAACTTTTAGGACAACCTGATAATAATGAATTACAATAGTCCAGCCTAGAGGAAACAAATGCATGAATTAGTTTTTCAGCATCACTCTGAGACAAGACCTTTCTGATTTTAGAGATATTGCGTAAATGCAAAAAGGCAGTCCTACATATTTGTTTAATATGCGCTTTGAATGATATATCCTGATCAAAAATAACTCCAAGATTTCTCACAGTATTACTAGAGATCAGGGTAATGCCATCCAGAGTAACGATCTGGTTAGACACCATGCTTCTAAGATTTGTGGGGCCAAGTACAATAACTTCAGTTTTATCTGAGTTTAAAAGCAGGAAATTAGAGGTCATCCATGTCTTTATGTCTGTAAGACAATCCTGCAGTTTAGCTAATTGGTGCGTATCCTCTGGCTTCATGGATAGATAAAGCTGGGTATCATCTGCGTAACAATGAAAATTTAAGCAATACCGTCTAATAATACTGCCCAAGGGAAGCATGTATAAAGTGAATAAAATTGGTCCTAGCACAGAACCTTGTGGAACTCCATAATTAACTTTAGTCTGTGAAGAAGATTCCCCATTTACATGAACAAACTGTAATCTATTAGACAAATATGATTCAAACCACCGCAGCGCAATGCCTTTAATACCTATGACATGCTCTAATCTCTGTAATAAAATTTTATGGTCAACAGTATCAAAAGCAGCACTGAGGTCCAACAAAACAAGCACAGAGATAAGTCCACTGTCCGAAGCCATAAGAAGATCATTTGTAACCTTCACTAATGCTGTTTCTGTACTATGATGAATTCTAAAACCTGACTGAAACTCTTCAAATAGACCATTCCTCTGCAGGTGATCAGTTAGCTGTTTTACAACTACCCTCTCAAGAATCTTTGAGAGAAAAGGAAGGTTGGAGATTGGCCTATAATTAGCTAAGATAGCTGGGCCAAGTAAGCAGCCTTTGTGTGAGGTGTGTGTCGTGCGATCAACGTTTTTTCATTCCAAGGAAAAAGATGGAACAACTGGAGCAGCACCGCATCAAATTTTGCCAGAAACTGGGCGACAGCCAGGTGGAAACCATTCGGATATTTCAGACAGCTTTCGGTGATGATCCTCTGGGCATCACACAGATTAAGAGCAGTACAACCGGTTTAAAGACGGCCGCACGGTGGAGAGCGAGCCACGCTCTGGTCGGCCATCAACATGCTCAAATGACCAGATCATTTCCAAAGTGAACACTGTGGTGATGTGGGACCGTCGTGTGACTATCTGAAAATTGCAGAAGAGGTGGCCATCAGCACTTTTTCGGTACATTCCACTGTGACAGAGATTTGGCCATGAAAAGAGTTGCAGCGAACTTCATGCCGATGGCTTCAGCACGAAGCTGCTGATGGAGCAAAAGCGTAACTGCATTGAAGCCTCACAGGACATGCTGTGACTTGCGCACCTCTTCCACAATTTCTCAGATAGTCACACGACTGAAAAGCCACCGAAAGCCGTCTGAATCTTCCGAATGGTGGCCCAAGCTTTACGTTCTCAGGGTGCAGGACTACTTTGTGTCCCTAGGGTGAATAAGAAGTCTGCGGGTCACAGAGCTTTCTCTTATCGTGCCCCTGTTCTGTGGAATGATCTCCCTGCATCAATAAAACAGTCAGATTCTGTGGAGACTTTCAAGTCCAGGCTTAAGACGCACTTATTTTCCCTTTCATACAGCTAGCATACTGGTACAGATTTGTTTTACGCTTTTTACTCTTTTTAATTCATGTTATTAGTAATTGGGGCGTGCTGCGGCCTCAACTTTACCAAAATTCGGGGTCTTTTAGTGAAGTTTAGGGCTAGTGGTCGGCGATCACCTTAGTATTTCTCTGTTTTTCTTGTTGTTTAATGCTGACAAATTATACTGTATTTCTTGTCTTTCAGATGCCTGATTCTGTTTTTTCTCTCTGTTTAAGGTGCAGCTCCATCCAGAGATGGGTGTTGTATTTGTGATGGAGACCCTCCTGTCCTGTGCACCAACAGCATTTCCTGTATATTTGTTCTGTGAATTGTTCTGTAATTTATGTTTGTATCATGGCCCAGAGGGTCACCCCTTTGAGTCTGGTCTGCTTGAGGTTTCTTCCTCAGAGGGAGTTTTTCTTACCACTGTTGCTCTGGGGGTTGGTAAAGTTAGACCTTAACTGTGTGAAGCACTTTGAGGCAACTCTGTTGTGATTTGGCGCTATATAAATGAAAATAAATTGAACAAACAATTGAAAAACTGACACAATCCAAATGTACACCGAGAATGAAGCAGGACCAGTTTTGACCCTTGTTTTTTTTGTTTTGTTTTGTTTTTTTGGGGGGGGCATTCTTTGCATGCTTTGACACTTTGTGTACAGGTCCGTTTTGTGACCAGAACACCTCTCTCTTCCCTGTTTCTAAGTAGTGTGCCGGGTTCCAGCAGGTTGAGCTCTTTTGTGAAAAGACACTATGGTGTAATTTATGTTGTGGTCTAAACACACCCACGAGTCACGAAGTAACTAATACAACTCCTTCATGCAACATGATTTATACATTTCACTCAGAATATGTTCAAAATAACAAAAATGACTTGGATGTGGCCTGCATACTGTTGTGTGATGCCCTTTAGACCTTGCACTACAGATTGTTGAGATCTTTTAATCATAAAGCTATAGGGCCTCTCAAATTTCACAAAACTGAAAAAACAATTAGTTTATACCTAAATCCAAGCTTTATAATGTAGGGGGTTTTTGTAACATGTTGCAAAACTACAGTTCATTTTAGTGAAGAGGACATATTTATCTGACGGGGGGGGGGGGGGGGGGGTTGCTTAATGAATTTTGTCTTTTCTTTCATTTTCATCATGTACTGCAGGAGGAAGTGAGCATTCTTGTAATTCACGTTCCTATAAATTACTTCCAAATCTGCCAAATGTTGGTCATAGCTTCTAATCCCTTGAATTTCTCCCCCCTCGTGGGGTTGAAATTCTAAATTGTTTCCAAACAGCATGAATTTTGATCATACTGGCAATATCACATTATGAATCCCTTACAAAATGCTAAAGAATAAAATTATAGTGGTGCCAAAGAAAATTATTTTTATGACTTAAATCTTAAAACAACCCAGTGGCACTATACCTTTAATTTTAATCTTAGTCCTTTCGAGACAGCTACTGCTGAAATGACTGTTATCAGTTCAGAGTGCACCTCTGCACAGAGCACAAAAAAGAGAGAAATAACTGAAGAAATGAGTGAGAAATACAAGATGAAAACACCCACAAGTCTGGTCTTTTATTTTTCTTTTCTCTTTTTTCTGGAGTTCAAATATCTCATGTCCTCACGAGGACAGGTACTGATCCTGACTCGATGTGTCCTGCACTTTAAATGCTGGAATATCCTCCCTGCGGGAAGAAGATTGAAACTACAACTTGGCGGACAAGAAGGATCTGAATCCAAATATTGAAATTCCTTTAAAACAGCAGGGGTTAGCAGCTGAGCTGCCAATAAGTCGACTTGGATTTGATTCCTTGTCACGTGGCCTCTCTGTGTCCCAGATTAGACTCTTCATATGCACATTCCCAGTCCACCAGCTGTAAGTGGGTACTGGTTGGTGAAGTCGTCCTCGTGGGAATTCCTCGGTGGTGAGTAAGATCGTCTCTTCATCAATTCCTGGATGGGATATCTACATCCAGGCAAGGCAAGTTTATTTATAGAGCACAATTCATACACAAGGCAATTCAAAGTGCTTTACAGTTACAAAAATTTACAGTTAGATATCATTCATTCATAGAGTCTAAACAACCATTAAAAAATGACATTAAAAGGAAAGAATGCAGATAAAATACTTTCAGCTGTCATATGCGCAGGTAAAATAAACTGTTTTCAGCCTGGATTTGAACATTGTCAGAGTTGAGGCCTGTCTAACCATTTCTGGAAGTTTGTTCCAGATTTTAGCTTCATAAAACTGAAACGCAACCTCTCTGTTTAGTCCTGACTCTGGGAATCAGTAGGAGACCACTTCCTGAGGTTCCCAGAGTCCGAGATGGTTCATATGGTTAATATAATGGCTGAGTGGATCCTTGTCATTTGATTGGTGCTTTGTATGTCACATGACATGGATTAATTCATCCCATTTGTGTTGCATTGTATTTAGAGTGCAGTTTGGTTCCATTTAGAGTGCAAATTTGGCTTTATATGTTTGGTACCATTGCACTCTGCACACACATGCGCATGCATATGCACATGTATGTGCACACGTGATCGTACACACACATGCATGCGCACGTGCTCGTGCACGCACATGCATGTGCACCCACACAACACGCGCACGCACACACGCACACACGCACACACAAAACAAATCCACTGTGGTGTCTGGAGGCTGTTGACAGGAAGTTGGAATGAAAAGCTGGACTCATTTCTGATGTGATTTTTTTTTTTTTTTTTTTTTGCAGCACTGAGGATGTACACAGTCTTTTTTTGGTAGTACACGCACGCACAAGTGCCTACCCGGTTGCATGTGTGTGCGTGCTCGGGGGACAACGACACGCTGATTTGATTGAGCTAACTGATGCTGCTAATTCTTGTAACACACACACACAAAATCCACGCCGCTGAAAGCCGTCTGGATGCATGAAGAGCTGTTCAAATGAAAAGCTAAAGCTGGACTGAGGAACTACACAAAGTCTTTTTTTACAGAAGTCCAAATCAGTGCACAGCATCACTGGACTACACGTTATAATTTGGACTTCAGCAGCAGTGGAACACCAAAATGTAAGTCCCTTTTCTGTTGTTTATTAATTAATAAAATATCAAATGACAAGGATCTATTTTAGCCGTTATATAAAACAAATAATGAATGTTTTTGCATTCTTTCAATGGAACAAATATTTAATTCAGTGAAATGTTCCTAACATTGAATTCATAAACATTCATTATTTGTATACTAACAGGTCACAGATGTACTTTGGGGCTAGACCATGGAAAGATTTGTAAACAAGCAGGTGAAGTAATCCAGAATGATCCAGAGATGCCTGTGTATAAGGTTGTTTAACGTGAGAATGTCATTGCACTCTGATAAACACACAGTCTCTGACAGATCCTTAGTCTGGTCTTATGGCTGAGAAATCCCAGATGACTGGAGTCTGAGGACCTTCTTCAGTCTTCAGCCACCTTCACAGTCGCTGGGTTACAAGCCATCACCTCCTCCACCTGATCCACAGCCGAGTGCTTCTTGTTTCACCAGACCTCCATTAGCCCTCTCATGTTCAAGGTTCTTGTTGGGCCTTCATGGTTACCATAGTGGACATGAGGCATACAATGTCCCCACCGTATTTCACCCCACCAGGCAATCCCCTACTTAATCTGTTACCCAGGTGTCACGATGTGGACGAGGGGTTGGATTTTGAAGTAACCTGTGATGGACTGGCGTCCTGTCCAGGGGGAATCATGGACTCTAATCCGTTTCATGCTACATTATCCGTGGAAAAGAAGTGGCACCCCTGAGGGTCAGGGCCCACTGAAGGCTTGCCATGTTTTAGACAGATACCTTTACGCTGACATTTTGACTTTACTTTTATACTTATTGCTGACAGCCGTGCATGTCTGCACAAGCATCACTTCATGTTCTTGTGATGTTCCACGCGGAGGTACTGTAGGTGCAACAATTTCTCTGTAGAAACACGAACCGGATCATAAAGGGTGAGAGTTTGAAATGTTTAACTGCCCTCCACTGTCCTTTAAAGCTTAAAAAGAACGTGTTTGCACCTTTACTCAGCAGGGTTTATCATTCAGACATCAGGCTGTTCAGCGTGAGATAAAGAAACCTGTAAACACGTTAAAACCCGTAGTGTATTTATGCTAATGAAGATTCCATGAAGGTAACCACGACAGTAACCATGGTGTCGTCCTTGCCTTCCTCGCTCACTTGTGCTCTGACTCTCCTCAGCTGTCTGAAAATTAAACAGAAACAGCTGAGGAATCCTGTTTGACGCCAACAACAGCGCTGCAAAAAACCAGTTGGCCTGATCCCTGCGTCTGAGTCCGTCCAATCCACAAAACGCAGTCTCACAGACAGCCGCCGCGGAAAAGCCGTTCTGTACACTACGTGGATAACTGAAGCGTGATAAGGTGGAGTACAACTAAACAGTTCTGTCTGCAAGACACTTGGGGGTTGGCCATGGGCCAGAAGTGGGTCGGTACCAAGAATCCCCGCCCCAATAACTCAACAAAATCAGCATTTTTCAAAACCTCTGGATCTAATAAACATGCATTTGAATGTCAGCACTGAAAATACTGGGATGCAATCCATGTTCAGACTACTTGAACGAGATTACCCCCAAATCCTAACGTGCCACATTTTGTAACACACCAAATTTTATGCCATATTAATTAGCTTCTATCTTTGTCAGTAAAGTCTGGATTTGAGCATAAAGTATATCAAACAAAAGCTCATTACACACACAATTCCCCCCCCCCCCCCCCAAAAAAAAAATGTGGTTTTATGGTACTCCAGTCAAAATAAAGACTTTACATTTATTTAAATATGTATACCTAAAATACATGTATCAAAAGGATGAATGTGGAGGTTTGTTTGAATAATTGTGTTGAATAATGAATAACAATAAATAAGCGTCGATCCCAGTATTTTTAATGGTAACATTCAAAATCATGCTTATGAGATCCAGAAGCTTGGAAAAACTCTGATTTGGCCTATGACCCAAGGGCCCAAGTGAAAAAGTGCACAAATTTCCCAAGTGGAAGGTTCTCAGTTCAAGGCCAAACCAGACTATTCTCCATGTAACATGGAGTTGCATCAGGAAGATCCACCTCAGATCTGCAGAGGCGACTGCGAGTGCAACAAGGGAGAAGCTGAAGGGACTTACTATTAAACACAGATAAAGATATGGGCGGCCAGAAGCTTTCCAGAGGTTCTGCAGTGCCACCTGGTGGATATATTTCTAAATCGAATGTTAACTGTGACGGAAAACAGTGCAATATTTTGTTTCACAAGTCACAGCTTTACTAAAACAGCCAGCATGTAATCCAGAGTGAGTAAGACCTTACGAGGGTAAACAGAGCCCAGGGCTGCACCTCATTGTGAATATCAGTCTTGTGTACTCCAGACAATCTGGCGTAATTGCAAACCTCTTAAAGTGGCGGTGACTTTGCAAATACAAAAGAGATTAAATTTGCTGTACAATGACAGAGCAAAGCCAAAAGCATTTCTGTCAGACAACACAGACGGAAACAGGCCTGGAAACAAATCCAAAAACATGCTACCAAAATTACAGGAGGGGCGAGATGAAAGTGGGGCGGCCCGTTGAAGCAAGGCCGTGTTAAAGTGGCCGCAGGCTCACTTTAAACCACTGACAACACAGTCCATCCTGTAAATAAAATTGGCAAAACACATCAAAGTTAAGTCTCCTGATAAATTTGACCTTTTATTGCTTTCTTTAATATTGTGAGACAGAGTTTCCTTTTATCTTTTTTTTAGCAATCTTGCTCATGATGTCACAAAGATCTTTCTGAAATAAAAAACAACACAAACATCTGTGACTTCTGAGCCAGAAAGCGAGACACTTGATGTATCAGTTGATTTATGCTCCTGTCCTCACCTCCATTCATGAGCTTTTGAGCTATGAACAAAACAACGAGGTTACAGACACAAGCGACATAAATGAGGCCACACCGTCGTGTAGGTGTACTTACATTCTGGGAGCATGCACTTGTGCACTGCCTTGTGTCCTTGATAGCAACCATCCAGGCAGACAACCAGTCCATTCCCACATCTCTAAAATAACCATCTGCCATAGCCAGGTGACACATGGACATCCCCTTGACCTTCTCCAGCTACTGGGGTCCTCAACACTCAGACACCTGTGTGCTGGATCATGCACAGTGAAACACGCCACATGGCCAAAATGTCATCGCTGATGCTCCTTCACAATGTAAGTGATCCTCCTCATCTTAAGGCCTGGTCCCACTGGGGAGAGGATTAATTGCACATGAATTGAGTATACAAATTACGGGTGTTTGTTGTCGTCAGCAACAAAATTGGCCAAAAATGACAAATGTCTCAGTATGAATTACGGATATATTAATAATGTATAGCGAATATATGATGAACAGTCACGGATGTATAACGCATGTGTGCATGTGTGGCAGCAACTGTGGTTGCATTGTGTGTGTGTGGCATCTGCATTGCGGTCATAACAGCAGCGCACTCGGGCCTGTCGGCATCACTATTCACACCAACACCACAGCCTCTGGAGCAATTGCTGGACTTGGACACGTTGATTAGTATGTTGTTGGATGGCAGCAACTATCACACTACATCTTTGCAGATCCATAACTACATCTGTACGTCTCCACAGCTGGACTGGCACCGACTGGCAGGTATGTCAATTTCTGATTGTTATGCATTCGCAAATTGTCCGCAAATCAGATGCAAAGCAGACGTAATAAAAACGCTTTATTCGTGGCCAATCTGTATGCATTCGCCACAACTTATTTTAGTTTGTGATGTGGACATGATAGGCATGCTATATATCCATTTTACACACTGTCCCAGTCCGCTGCCAAGCCACAATTGCCCGTCAGTTGTGGATATCAGCGGATATACAGCGCATAGATTATGTATTGAGTAGGTAAGGCACATGTCATCCACAACCAAAATTTTGTGCAGCTCAAAAATCCTGGCATTGGAAAAACGTGCCTCTGTGGATACTTGCGGACATGTGCGGATGTTGGCCGACTCATACAAGCATGTATCATGGATATTGTGGATGTTTAGCGAATATGAACCAATTCTGTGCGCAATTCATACACAAATCTTCCTAAATGCCAGTGGGACAGGGCTGTTAGTCTCTCTTAGTAATCGCTTGTTTGATACAAAGTCTTTCCAGTGGTACCCAAGGATCTTTCAAAGACATCTCGTACCAAAGACTTCCAGTCATCATCTTCGCCCACTGGTTAACCTCAAAGTCTCATAACCATACAGCAAGACAGGCAGCACCAGGAGCCTACAAACTTGGACTTCTATTCGCCTGCAAAGATATCGGCATCGCCAAACACATCTGTCAGGCTGAGAAGCTCAAATATCCTAGAGGGACTCAGAATAGAATCACTGCTTCTTTGCATCGAAAGGAGCCAGCTGTGGTGGTTCAAGCATTTGGTGAGGATGTCCCCTAGTCATCTCCTAGGACATCTACCAGCCATGTCCACTGGAAGGACACCCTGGGTGGAAGACCGAGGACAAGCTAGAAGGATTCTATGTCCTAGGTGGCTTGGGAATGTTTCAGAATTCCCCAGGAAGCATTAGAGGACTTGGTTGAGGATAGGGAAGTGTGGGATAAACTGCTTGGTCGAGTGCTACTGCAACCCAGATAAACAGCAGAACATGAATGAAGGCAATCCAGGCAATCCTGCCTCCTAATTAAAGAATGCTACATCAACCTCTTCTGAGGAGAACTAAATAATATAAAATAAAATAAGACATTATAATGTTGGTAATACCTGTTTGAAAATGAGAGCACATCCTTGTTTTCAGTGAAACCGAACAGAAACGCTCAATATTTAGTCTTGTGTATGAGTCTCTCACAAATATATCAAATAAAACAAACTTACCATCCAGAAACTCTGACTGTTGGGGTCTACAGCGCCGTGTTCTGACTGCAGTGAGGACATCCTTCTCTGTCAGAGAGAACAAGAGACAAGCTGCACAATTACACACTGAAATAATGAGTGAACTTTACTCAGGAAAAAAAAAATAAAAAAATAAATACAAACAGTAAATCTGTCTGGAGAAGATGGTTCTCAAAAAACTGAGCGAGCATGTAAGGATACTAATGAGGGAAGCCACCAAGACACCCACACAACTCTGAAGGAGTTAAAGGCTTCTGTGGCTGTGATTGGAGAAAGTAGTGCAGCTGTTGCCTGTTAGTCAGGTTGATCGTGGAGGAGAACAGAGAAGGATTCTCAAACACTAAAACTGACCAACGCTGGGCTTGAGTCTCCCATGTGCATTCTAGCAAAATGCATGTTAAATTTCATGTCTTCCTTTTAAGGTATGTCCACCACAGCCAAACTGCACAATGGAAGATGGGGAAAATGTTGCCTGGTGTGATGAGTCTCGATTTCTGCTGTAATATTCAGATGGTCTGAATTTGGCATAAACTGAATGAAGGTTTGGATCCATCCTGATTTGTTTCAGTCATCCATTCTAATAACACTGCCTAAGGGAAGCATGTATAAAGTGAATAAAATTGGTCCTAACACAGAACCTTGTGGAACTCCATAATTAACAGTCTGTGAAGAAGATTCCCCATTTACATGAACAAATTGTAATCTATTAGATAAATATGATTCAAACCACCACAGCGCAGTGCCTTTAATACCTATGGCATGCTCTAATCTCTCTAATAAAATTTTATGGTCAACAGTATCAAAAGCAGCACTGAGGTCTAACAGAACAAGCACAGAGATGAGTCCACTGTCTGAGGCCATAAGAAGATCATTTGTAACCTTCACTAATGCTGTTTCTGTACTATGATGAATTCTAAAACCTGACTGAAACTCTTCAAATAGACCATTCCTCTGCAGATGATCAGTTAGCTGTTTTACAACTGCCCTTTCAAGAATTTTTGAGAGAAAAGGAAGGTTGGAGATTGGCCTATAATTAGCTAAGATAGCTGGGTCAAGTGATGGCTTTTTAAGTAATGGATTAATTACTGCCACCTTAAAAGCCTGTGGTACATAGCCAACTAATAAAGATAGATTGATCATATTTAAGATCGAAGCATTAAATAATGGTAGGGCTTCCTTGAGCAGCCTGGTAGGAATGGGGTCTAATAAACATGTTGATGGTTTGGATGAAGTAACTAATGAAAATAACTCAGACAGAACAATCGGAGAGAAAGAGTCTAACCAAATACCGGCATCACTGAAAGCAGCCAAAGATAACGATACGTCTTTGGGATGGTTATGAGTAATTTTTTCTCTAATAGTTAAAATTTTATTAGCAAAGAAAGTCATGAAGTCATTACTAGTTAAAGTTAAAGGAATACTTGGCTCAATAGAGCTCTGACTCTTTGTCAGCCTGGCTACAGTGCTGAAAAGAAACCTGGGGTTGTTCTTATTTTCTTCAATTAGTGATGAATAGTAAGATGTCCTAGCTTTACGGAGGGCTTTTTTATAGAGCAACAGATTCTTTTTCCAGGCTAAGTGAAGATCTTCTAAATTAGTGACACGCCATTTCCTCTCCAACTTACGGGTTATCTGCTTTAAGCTGCGAGTTTGTGAGTTATACCACAGAGTCAGGCACTTCTGATTTAAAGCTCTCTTTTTCAGAGAAGCTACAGCATCCAGAGTTGTCTTCAATGAGGATGTAAAACTATAGACGAGATACTCTATCTCACTTACAGAGTTTAGGTAGCTACTCTGCACTGTGTTGGTATATGGCATTAGAGAACATAAAGAAGGAATCATATCCTTAAACCTAGTTACAGCGCTTTCTGAAAGACTTCTAGTGTAATGAAACTTATTCCCCACTGCTGGGTAGTCCATCAGAGTAAATGTATGTTATTAAGAAATGATCAGACAGAAGGGGGTTTTCAGGGAATACTGTTAAGTCTTCAATTTCCATACCATAAGTCAGAACAAGATCTAAGATATGATTAAAGTGGTGAGTGGACTCATTTACATTTTGAGCAAAGCCAATAGAGTCTAATAATAGATTAAATGCAGTGTTGAGGCTGTCATTCTCAGCATCTGTGTGGATGTTAAAATCACCCACTATAATTATCTTATCTGAGCTAAGCACTAAGTCAGACAAAAGGTCTGAAAATTCACAGAGAAACTCACAGTAACGACCAGGTGGACGATAGATAATAACAAATAAAACTGGTTTTTGGGACTTCCAATTTGGATGGACAAGACTAAGAGTCAAGCTTTCAAATGAATTAAAGCTCTGTCTGGGTTTTGGATTAATTAATAAGCTGGAATGGAAGATTGCTGCTAATCCTCCGCCTCGGCCCGTGCTACGAGCGTTCTGACAGTTAGTGTGACTCGGGGGTGTTGACTCATTTAAACTAACATATTCATCCTGCTGTAACCAGGTTTCTGTAAGGTAGAATAAATAAATATGTTGATCAATTATTATATCATTTACTAACAGGGACTTAGAAGAGAGAGACCTAATGTTTAATAGACCACATTTAACTGTTTTAGGCTGTGGTGCAGTTGAAGGTGCTATATTATTTTTTCTTTTTGAATTTTTATGCTTAAATAGATTTTTGCTGGTTATTGGTGGTCTGGGAGCAGGCACCGTCTCTACGGGGATGGGGTAATGAGGGGATGGCAGGGGGAGAGAAGCTGCAGAGAGGTGTGTAAGACTACAACTCTGCTTCCTGGTCCCAACCCTGGATAGTCACGGTTTGGAGGATTTAAGAAAATTGGCCAAATTTCTAGAAATGAGAGCTGCTCCATCCAAAGTGGGATGGATGCCGTCTCTCCTAACAAGACCAGGTTTTCCCCAGAAGCTTTGCCAATTATCTATGAAGCCCACCTCATTTTTTGGACAGCACTCAGACAGCCAGCAATTCAAGGAGAACATGCGGCTAAACATGTCACTCCCGGTCCGATTGGGGAGGGGCCCAGAGAAAACTACAGAGTCCGACATTGTTTTTGCAAAGTTACACACCGATTTAATGTTAATTTTAGTGACCTCCGATTGGCGTAACCGGGTGTCATTACTGCCGACGTGAATTACAATCTTACCAAATTTACGCTTAGCCTTAGCCAGCAGTTTCAAATTTCCTTCAATGTCGCCTGCTCTGGCCCCCGGAAGACAATTGACTATGGTTGCTGGTGTCGCTAACTTCACATTTCTCAAAACAGAGTCGCCAATAACCAGAGTTTGATCCTCGGTGGGTGTGTCGTCGAGTGGGGAAAAACGGTTAGAAATGTGAAGGGGTTGGCGGTGTACACGGGGCTTCTGTTTAGAACTACGCTTCCTCCTCACAGTCACCCAGTCGGCCTGCTTTCCCGGCTGCTCGGGATCTGCCAGAGGGAAACTAACGGCGGCTAAGCTACCTTGGTCCGCACCGACTACAGGGGCCTGGCTAGCTGTAGAATTTTCCACGGTGCAGAGCCGAGTCTCCAATTTGCCCAGCCTGGCCTCCAAAGCTACGAATAAGCTACACTTATTACAAGTACTGTTACTGCTAAAGGAGGCCGAGGAATAACTAAACATTTCACACCCAGAGCAGAAAAGTGCGGGAGAGACAGGAGAAGCCGCCATGCTAAATCGGCTAAGAGCTAGTAGCTGCGCTAAGCTAGCGGATTCCTAAAAACACACAAAGTGAATAACGTGTGAATAATTTAGAGGTGATTCAGCAGAGGGAGTGCTTTAGTTAAGGCACGTGAAGATTACACTGGGAAACAAATCGTTATCTAGATAACTAGATCAATCTAACTGTGCAGATTAAACAGCTAACAGATACAGAAAAACACCGCTGTGCTCCGGAACAGGAAGTGATACAATACCGCAGTGAGAGCCAACCACCAGTAGAGGCAAGCAAGAGCTCGCAAATGAAAAAAGATGTCAGGCTACAGATATGCTTTGTGGAATGTGCAGGAATGCTTCCAACACCTTGCTCAGTTGATGTTGCAAAGAATTAAGGTCATTCTGAAGATCAAAGGAGATCTAAACCTGCACTTTTAAGGTGTTCCTAATAAAGTGGCTGGTAAGCAACAACCCAGGGAGACACCTGGTCCAATCCCACCTCTTGAAAGTAACCATCTATCTGCCGCATGCAGGTAAAATGTGGCCGACCCCTTGGTGTTCTGCCGCCGCTGGGGTCCTGACCACTGAGGCACCTGAGTGCTGGATTATGACCGGAGAGATGCACCACATGTCCGTCGAGGATTAGCGTTTCCACTGACACGTTGGGTTGGAAGATTCATGCATGTACAGTAAATTGTGTAGGTAAACTGAACCCAGCTATAACAACATCAGGGAGCGTGGTGCGGCCTCGCCCAGCACTCCCAACTTTGAAACCTGAGCTGTCCTAAAATAAACATGGAGTAAAGGTCATCAGATCCTATCAGTTACACAGCTTCTTTCCTGTAGCCTTGTGAAGTCTTTCAATAATTGCAAAGAGAAACACACATGCGGAGTGCGTGCACGCTCCTACATGCTCCTACGTGCTCCTACCAACAGCAGACAAGTTCAGGTCAGAGAAGCGAATCCGACTTCTGTACATCGAGAATATGATACTCTGTCTTATGGCCTCATGTAACCCATCCTGCAGATGTGATTTCTAAGACTTTCTCTTTTTGTCCTCTGATATTTCACTCCACCCTGAACAAGCAGTCCAGTCTCACCTTTTTTTTTTTTTTTTGTGCTCCCGTCACGAAATGATTCAAATTTTTTCTGCCATGACTAAAATGAGGTGCTTTCGTCATAATATCACAATGCTGCTGAATCATGACTTGCCATGAGACTGGGTTGGAACAAGACTTCACGTCGTCCCTATTTTTCCATCCTGTGGCCGTCTCTCTTCAGGCTGCTGCTACTATCCACTAGAATCCTCTTTCTCACTGTAGCATTAAAAATAACGGTTTGACGCTCATTTATCCATTGAGCTCTACATCCTGATGTCTCAGAGGCTTCTGTTCTCCATGGAGGTGGGACAGACATAATTTGCAACTTAAACCCTCCTCAGGGTGGCGCAGTGGCTTAGTGGTTTGCACTATTGTCTCACAGCAAGATGGTCCTGTGTCCTTTCTGTGTGGGGTTTGCGTGTTCTCCCCATGTGTGTGGGTTCCCTCCATGTGCTCCGACATCCTCCCACATCCAACGACATGCAGATTAGGTGCAGTGGTGACTTTAAATTGTCCGTAGGTGTGAATGTGTGTCCCTGCGACAGACTGGCATCCTGTCCTGGGTGAATACTGTGTCACACCCTATGACTGCCGGGATAAGCTCCAGCCCTGCTATGTCCGCTGATTGGAGTAAGTGGGTACAGAAAATGAATGGATGAGTGAACCCTCTCCAGACACTTTTGTGGCTTTATCCATGATGGTCCTAGTCTACTACATCTGAGCCACTGAAACACAAGCCTACATCTAATTTAATGCACCACATGGATACTGAGGGCATGAAGTCATTGTGCATTGAGATGTTTAGTGATCAATCAATCAATCAATTTTTTTTTTATATAGCGCCAAATCACAACAAACAGTTGCCCCAAGGTGCTTTATATTGTAAGGCAAGGCCATACAACAATTATGTAAAACCCCAACGGTCAAAACGACCCCCTGTGAGCAAGCACTTGGCTACAGTGGGAAGGAAAAACTCCCTTTTAACAGGAAGAAACCTCCAGCAGAACCAGGCTCAGGGAGGGGCAGTCTTCTGCTGGGACTGGTTGGGGCTGAGGGAGAGAACCAGGAAAAAGACATGCTGTGGAGGGGAGCAGAGATCGATCACTAATGATTAAATGCAGAGTGGTGCATACAGAGCAAAAAGAGAAAGAAACAGTGCATCATGGGAACCCCCCAGCAGTCTACGTCTATAGCAGCATAACTAAGGGATGGTTTAGGGTCACCTGATCCAGCCCTAACTATAAGCTTTAGCAAAAAGGAAAGTTTTAAGCCTAATCTTAAAAGTAGAGAGGGTGTCTGTCTCCCTGATCTGAATTGGGAGCTGGTTCCACAGGAGAGGAGCCTGAAAGCTGAAGGCTCTGCCTCCCATTCTACTCTTACAAACCCTAGGAACTACAAGTAAGCCTGCAGTCTGAGAGCGAAGCGCTCTATTGGGGTGATATGGTACTACGAGGTCCCTAAGATAAGATGGGACCTGATTATTCAAAACCTTATAAGTAAGAAGAAGAATTTTAAATTCTATTCTAGAATTAACAGGAAGCCAATGAAGAGAGGCCAATATGGGTGAGATATGCTCTCTCCTTCTAGTCCCCGTCAGTACTCTAGCTGCAGCATTTTGAATTAACTGAAGACTTTTTAGGGAACTTTTAGGACAACCTGATAATAATGAATTACAATAGTCCAGCCTAGAGGAAATAAATGCATGAATTAGTTTTTCAGCATCACTCTGAGACAAGACCTTTCTGATTTTAGAGATATTGCGTAAATGCAAAAAAGCAGTCCTACATATTTGTTTAATATGCGCTTTGAATGACATATCCTGATCAAAAATGACTCCAAGATTTCTCACAGTATTACTAGAGGTCAGGGTAATGCCATCCAGAGTAAGGATCTGGTTAGACACCATGTTTCTAAGATTTGTGGGGCCAAGTACAATAACTTCAGTTTTATCTGAGTTTAAAAGCAGGAAATTAGAGGTCATCCATGTCTTTATGTCTGTAAGACAATCCTGCAGTTTAGCTAATTGGTGTGTGTCCTCTGGCTTCATGGATAGATAAAGCTGGGTATCATCTGCGTAACAATGAAAATTTAAGCAATACCGTCTAATAATACTGCCTAAGGGAAGCATGTATAAAGTGAATAAAATTGGTCCTAGCACAGACCCTGTGGAACTCCATAATTAACTTTAGTCTGTGAAGAAGATTCCCCATTTACATGAACAAACTGTAATCTATTAGACAAATATGATTCAAACCACCGCAGCGCAGTGCCTTTAATACCTATGGCATGCTCTAATCTCTGTAATAAAATGTTATGATCAACAGTATCAAAAGCAGCACTGAGGTCCAACAGAACAAGCACAGAGATGAGTCCACTGTCCGAGGCCATAAGAAGATCATTTGTAACCTTCACTAATGCTGTTTCTGTACTATGATGAATTCTAAAACCTGACTTAAACTCTTCAAATAGACCATTCCTTTGCAGATGATCAGTTAGCTGTTTTACAACTACCCTTTCAAGAATTTTTGAGAGAAAAGGAAGGTTGGAGATTGGCCTATAATTAGCTAAGATAGCTGGGTCAAGTGATGGCTTTTTAAGTAATGGTTTAATTACTGCCACCTTAAAAGCCTGTGGTACATAGCCAACTAACAAAGATAGATTGATCATATTTAAGATCGAAGCATTAAATAATGGTAGGGCTTCCTTGAGCAGCCTGGCAGGAATGGGGTCTAATAAACATGTTGATGGTTTGGATGAAGTAACTAATGAAAATAACTCAGACAGAACAATCGGAGAGAAAGAGTCTAACCAAATACCGGCATCACTGAGAGCAGCCAAAGATAACGATACGTCTTTGGGATGGTTCTGAGTAATTTTTTCTCTAATGGTTAAAATTTTGTTAGCAAAGAAAGTCATGAAGTCATTACTAGTTAAAGTTAATGGAATACTCAGCTCAATAGAGCTCTGACTCTTTGTCAGCCTGGCTACAGTGCTGAAAAGAAACCTGGGGTTGTTCTTATTTTCTTCAATTAGTGATGAGTAGAAAGATGTCCTAGCTTTACAGAGGGTTTTTTTATAGAGCAACAGACTCTTTTTCCAGGCTAAGTGAAGATCTTCTAAATTAGTGAGACGCCATTTCCTCTCCAACTTACGGGTTATCTGCTTTAAGCTACGAGTTTGTGAGTTATACCACGGAGTCAGACACTTCTGATTTAAAGCTCTCTTTTTCAGAGGAGCTACAGCATCCAAAGTTGTCTTCAATGAGGATGTAAAACTATTGACGAGATACTCTATCTCCCTTACAGAGTTTAGGTAGCTACTCTGCTCTGTGTTGGTATATGACATTAGAGAACATAAAGAAGGAATCATATCCTTAAACCTAGTTACAGCGCTTTCTGAAAGACTTCTAGTGTAATGAAACTTATTCCCCACTGCTGGGTAGTCCATCAGAGTAAATGTAAATGTTATTAAGAAATGATCAGACAGAAGGGAGTTTTCAGGGAATACTGTTAAGTCTTCTATTTCCATATCATAAGTCAGAACAAGATCTAAGATATGATTAAAGTGGTGGGTGGACTCATTTACTTTTTGAGCAAAGCCAATAGAGTCAAATAATAGATTAAATGCAGTGTTGAGGCTGTCATTCTCAGCATCTGTGTGGATGTTAAAATCGCCCACTATAATTATCTTATCTGAGCTAAGCACTAAGTCAGACAAAAGGTCTGAAAATTCACAGAGAAACTCACAGTAACGACCAGGTGGACGATAGATAATAACAAATAAAACTGGTTTTTGGGACTTCCAATTTGGATGGACAAGACTAAGAGACAAACTTTCAAATGAATTAAAGCTCTGTCTGGGTTTTTGATTAATTAATAAGCTGGAATGGAAGATTGCTGCTAATCCTCCGCCCCGGCCCGTGCTACGAGCATTCTGACATATCGATGTCTTTCCAGCTGATACCGATGTCTTTGCAGGAGAATGAAGTCTTTAGGGTCTGGCTGCTCCTTGTCTGTCTCTATGGTTGTGTTGGGGTTTTTGTGTCTGCCTGAATCCCACCCAGTAGTTTTATGTGGTGAATGAATTCAGTAACTGATAGGAGATGGACTTCAAAAACAGATGTCGTATTAAGAAATGCCTACACTGATAGGAGAGTCACTAAGACAGTGCTAAGGTCTTCCAGAAGCAAACGTCATGTGTAATGTTGCAACAGAGATCCTCAACATTGGGGCTAAGCTGTTCTTATTCCTGCATTCAACCCACCCCCAGGTGGGCAGGACTTGCCCTGCCATTGTGCATCAGTGGAGTTATGTGACTGGCTGCAAATACTGGTGCATCAGCATGGTAAGTGCGTAACATGATCACGTTGTTTGTTCAAGCAGCATACATCATATCAAAACTTTATGATGAATTTGTTTATGATAAGCAATAATGGAACAATCCATCAGGTGCCCTGATTCGTCCCAGACAGATATGAAGCACTTGGTTTTATCAGTTTAGACTGCACCCAAATGATGACATTTGGGTGTGCGTCATGACTGTAGATTGACCATCTGTCTGTCTGGGTGGTCACCTTCCAGAACCCAAGGTTCCTTGGTGTAGTGGATGTGGAAGCATACAGCCCTGACGTATGCTCCCACAAATGACCTGATGGTGGATTCATATTAAATAAAAGACCAAAAACCAACCATCAGCAGAGTTGAGCTCATCGCACTGTTATTAAGTCAAAACACTGCAGAAAAGTCTTTCTATTCATTTGTACATTTGCAGGTTATCTCCTTTGCAAATGTGAGTTTTAGCACACCGGATTTACCTGGATATAGCTTCCTACCCGCTCTGAGAGAATATGCCTAAACACGTTCTCGCTCAGTTAAGACTGAAGGAACTGCTGCCTGAACTTCTCAGACCACACCAGCATTAAAATTAATTTTTGCCTCAGATTTGCCATTTAACGGTAATTTGAGTGACTTGATAACAGTTACAGCATTTCCTAACTGATGGTGAGAACATAGACCAGGTGTTGAACTTATACAGAGCATATACACTGTTTGCCATCACTCATGATGGAAATTAGGAGCAGGTGTGGTTGATGTGCCGTGTAGCTTCATATGATCATATTTGCCCCTTTGTATCATTTTCAAAGCCAAGGCCACCACTGCTTGTTAGTCTCAGACCCGGACAGCAGCAGGATTCATATGATCACAACTTTGTAGACGAGGATTTTCATCCCGTGTCAAATCTTTAGAATAACCCCCATTGATTTTTGTGTTATTTGTACTTTTGTAAAATAGCACCCCCCCCCCATGAACAAAGCACTGTTGGGTGTTGGCACACACTGTATTTGAGGACATATGTTGGTTAATTTGTATGTCATTCAAAATGTACAACACAAAGAAGGGAACTTACCGATTTTCAGCACAGATCTCACCATGAGTCTTCCAGATATTTAATCTCGTAGCAGCTCAGATGGGAAATGTGTAACTTTTCTTTTCAAACCTCCTCAAGTGGTCCAATTAAAAAAAAAAAATAAAAAATCTCTAAATCCTTTCTCTAACTTTACATTTTAAAGAACTTTTCAATGAACTCACTCTCTCCAGCGTGACTGAAACCCAGCTGGAATGCCTGCACCCTCACTCACTCCTCCCCCCGTCCCCGGGTCATCTGTCACACATAACTCAGTCTGCATACAGCAAATATATAGTAACACATGAACACAAGGAGCAGAAATAGGAGCTAAATTGCTCCGTTGGGTCTCTCTGAGCTGACACCCTGCAGCCGGGGGAGGATGAGGTGTCCCCACAGCCCCTTACCTTAGTCAGTGCTCGGGCCTTCAGCTGGTCCTGCTCACGTTCTTCCTCTTTTTATGAGTAGATTCAAAGTTTTGTCCTGTGCATGAGAATATCCGTGCTGTTTCCTCTGTCTTCTTTAAACTCCTCTTCCCCTCAGTTTTGATTTTCCACTCATTCTGGACGCTGCATCTGCTGATCTTCACTTTTAAAACATCACTGCCAGATGTGTTGGCGTCTTTGTATTTTTTTCTTTTTCCCTTCTTTACTTTTCTCTCGCCCTCTTTTTTAACCCCTTGTCTGTCTAGATTTGTATTTTTTCCTTTTCCCTTCTTTACTTTTCTCTCGCCCTCTTTTTTAACCCCTTGTCTGTCTAGATTTGTATTTTTTCCTTTTCCCTTCTTTACTTTTCTCTCTCCCTCTTTTTTAACCCCTTGTCTGTCTAGATTCCTCCAGGATGCACCACAACCGGCTCATACCAGAAAGAATATGCACAATTTTCAGTGTGACAGCGATTTGCTGCCTCCTTTAATGTACCAATGAACTAAAGTCATGAGACACAAACACCATGAAACAAACAGCAACACTGACAGCGAGAAACACCAAGAAAGACATTTTGAAAAGTAATTTTATAGCATTTCTTTTAATGGATATGTTGAGTTCTATTTAGTTTATTTATGTAGCACCATAAGTCGTCTCATGGCACTTCACAAGGGGAAAGTCTAACCTTACCAACCCTCATGACCAACCACATCTGCAACAGTGGGCAAGAAAAAGTCCATTTGGTGCTTTTTGAGGAAGAAACCTCAAGCAGACCAGATTCAGAGGGGTGGCCCACTGCAACAGAGATCAAGTACTTCAAAGAATTATCAAAAGTGCAATTATAGGTCATTCCAGTTGTCCACATCTGTATTCTGCGGGACAAAGTCAGGGGTGATTACTCAGCTGCATTCTCGACCGGGGCTCCAGGAAGCGGCAGTATACTTGAGACATCTTTAAACTTTAGACTTTAACTAAAGATTCACAGACCAAGACTGCTATAACTGGTGTAACCATTTACGTAATGCTGACAAAATTTTGTGAGGAAACAGTGGACATATACTCAACAAAAATATAAACACAACACTTTTGGTTTTGCTCCCATTTTGTATGAGATGAACTCAAAGATCTAAAACTTTTTCCACATACACAATATCACCATTTCCCTCAAATATTGTTCACAAACCAGTCTAAATCTGTGACAGTGAGCACTTCTCCTTTGCTGAGATAATCCATCCCACCTCACAGGTGTGCCATATCAAGATGCTGATTAGACACCATGATTAGTGCACAGGTGTGCCTTAGACTGCCCACAATAAAAGGTCACTCTGAAAGGTGCAGTTTTGTTTTATTGGGGGGGATACCAGTCAGTATCTGGTGTGACCACCATTTGCCTCATGCAGTGCAACACATCTCCTTCGCATCATCCGTGAAGAGAACACCTCTCCAACGTGCCAAACGCCAGCGAATGTGAGCATTTGCCCACTCAAGTCGGTTACGACAACGAACTGGAGTCAGGTCAAGACCCCGATGAGGACGACGAGCATGCAGATGAGCTTCCCTGAGACGGTTTCTGACAGTTTGTGCAGAAATTCTTTGGTTATGCAAACTGATTGTTTCAGCAGCTGTCCGAGTGGCTGGTCTCAGACGATCTTGGAGGTGAACATGCTGGATGTGGAGGTCCTGGGCTGGTGTGGTTACACGTGGTCTGCGATTGTGAGGCTGGTTGGATGTACTGCCAAATTCTCTGAAACACCTTTGGAGACGGCTTATGGTAGAGACATGAACATTCAATACACGAGCAACAGCTCTGGTTGACATTCCTGCTGTCAGCATGCCAATTGCACGTTCCCTCAAATCTTGCGACATCTGTGGCATTGTGCTGTGTGATAAAACTGCACCTTTCAGAGTGGCCTTTTATTGTGGGCAGTCTAAGGCACACCTGTGCACTAATCATGGTGTCTAATCAGCATCTTGATATGGCACACCTGTGAGGTGGGATGGATTATCTCAGCAAAGGAGAAGTGCTCACTGTCACAGATTTAGACTGGTTTGTGAACAATATTTGAGGGAAATGGTGATATTGTGTATGTGGAAAAAAGTTTTAGATCTTTGAGTTCATCTCATACAAAATGGGAGCAAAACCAAAAGTGTTGCGTTTATATTTTTGTTGAGTGTAGCTCATGCAAAGATGTTGCAGGGGGTATCTCATTTTTTTGTTGCAAAGTCAAATCCCAGTGGATATTAAAATGCTGTTTGGTTGAGAGGTGTCTTGCTGCCACCTGTTGAGAGGAATGATATCAAATGACTGTCAGCGACTAAGTAGCAGACCTTTGACATTCCAGCTGGAACTCAGGGTGCAAATATTGTATCTTTGAACATATTCAGCAAAGGTTTGCTGTTATCAGTTTGAGGTCCATCGCTGTACCTCAGAGGGTATTTTCTTTAGTTCTGATAAATATACCTTTGGGTACAGAAATCGTACCCCGTTTCTCTGTGTGAAGGGACAGTAGTGGACCTAAAAGGGTACAAACGCTTGGTCGCTCCAGCTGTACCTTTGCATGCAGAAATGAAGCCTCATTTATCTTAGTGAAGGTTAAATTTTGATGGAGACCTTTTGCCAAATAAGAGACAGAGTGGAGAATCCAACATCATTATCCCAGCGAGCCTCACGCCTGATAAATGTCAGCCCTGTTACGCAATCATGAAAATCCACTTTTGGTCCCTCTGTCAGACTTTGTTTTGTTCATGGTTGATGTTTTTGCTCTGTATGCACCACTCTGCATTTAATCATTAGTGATCGATCTCTGCTCCCCTCCACAGCATGTCTTTTTCCTGGTTCTCTCCCTCAGCCCCAACCAGTCCCAGCAGAAGACTGCCCCTCCCTGAGCCTGGTTCTGCTGGAGGTTTCTTCCTGTTAAAAGGGAGTTTTTCCTTCCCACTGTCGCCAAGTGCTTGCTCACAGGGGGTCGTTTTGACCGTTGGGGTTTTTCTGTAATTACTGTATGGCTTTGCCTTACAATATAAAGCACCTTGGGGCAACTGTTGCTGTGATATGGCGCTATATAAATAAAAGTGATTTGATTTGATTTGATATAGTCCCAGTCAAAATCTCAACAGATGGACACATTCCTGTAAACATGGGTCAGAATCAGTTTGTTTCCCAGGCCTCTAGGACGTTGGGAGAGGCATGTTCCCATTTTCACAATTCTGTCATATCTCCTGATATGTCATGAAAACGTGTGTGTGTGTGTGTGTGTGTGTGTGTGTGTGTGTGTGTGTGTGTGTGTGTGTGTGCGTGCGTGCGTGCGTGCGTGCGTGCGTGCGTGTGATAACTCTGATGTGCCCCCAGACTTCAAAGAGTCTAAGTTCTGATATTCTAATAAAATGTTTGAAACTCGAGCTCTTTGGAAGAAATTCTATTGTGCCTGCATTAATGGTAAATATCCACCAGATGGAGATATTCCATTTCAAGAACCTTGGGACAGAACCATAAACCTGGAGACTCAAATAACGGTAAATTACAAAAACTCTACCACTCAGTTTCCCGGCGGATAAATGAGAGTTGGAGTGATCTGTGTTTACAGCTGCTCCATAAACGTCTGTATCATATCCTGGGAAGCAATCAGAAAAAGGTATTTTCTTGACAAATTACACAAACTGTAACAGATAAACAGCCATGATTTTTTTTTTTTTTTTTTATGGATACAGCAACGATAATAACAGTAATGTAGTCGATATAACAAAAAGAGGTATACAACTGAAATTACAAAAATAAAGATTAATTAGAAGTGTTTGTTTTTATGGTGAAATTTAAGTTTAAACTGTAAAATTGGTTTTGATGTGTTTGACGTTTGAAGTCGACATAAACAAATTAATTTGACATAATAAATGCATCAGGAATCATCTGTATTTCATAAATCGTGACAAAATGCGATGTTTTGCCTGATGTGATCAAATAAGGTTTGATTTTGACCATCAGAGAATCCGTTCGATTTTTTTTTTCAAAACTTTATTTCAACACATACATTAACAAACGACCAAACATTCACAGTATTAACATTAAAAATATAAATAGATATAGAAAAATAAAATAAACTGTACAATAACAAAAGTAAAGGGATTCTTTAACATTAATTCTCTTTAAAAAGTTCCGACAAGCGTGTGACGTCATCACACTTTTTTTTTTAAAGCGGGCATATTGCTGGCTACCTACGACGCTGCCGGGGTCCTAGATATCTATAAAAGCAGCGGCGAGGTCACAGCTGCTTCCTTGTTCTCTGCGCTGCTCTGGTGAAGGTTAGATTCTATTTTTATTTTATTTTTTTGAACATATCTGTAACTTGTTTTTACGCATTTCATAAGTATACCAGCACATATGAATATTTATCTGGCTTCTTAATGACCTCACGTCACTTTCTGTTGTTGAGTGGCAGGTTAGAGGTTTATTTGAACAGAACATAGAAAAACGCACGTTTTCTTCACAGGACTGTACATTTTCATGTAAAATGCAGAGAAATATAAAATGAATGCAGAACAAAAAGTAACGTGAAAAAAAAATACTGTTTTAGAGATCAGCATTAGCAGGTTAGTTAGGGGTTAGTTTTGATTCTGACCCAGATAAAGCAGGGTTCTGGTTTTTCGTCTGTTATTAGGGTGCGGCCTCTTCCATTCTTGAGAAACCAACATTTCTCAAGAATGTGTGAGGTTTTGACTCGCTGGGTGTCATGTTGAGTCTCTTGAACTTAATGGTGCATTAGAACTTACTAGTTGAACTGGAACGTACAGGAATGAAGCAGTTTAACTTTGGGTGAGTGTGGGTTTTTTTGTGCACTTAAACTGTTAATCTGCTAAAACTTCAGGAAGAACTGATTTGTGTTGTGGACTGTTTTTGTTTGGTTTCAGTCTGAGCCTGAGGGGGATTGAACCTGATCTGGTCAACTCTAAGTGGTGCTTTTGTCCGCTGAGGTCTCGCCTGTCTCAGGTTGGTATTCTGAGTCTTGTCCAAGGTGCCGGATGTTGATCTCCTGTGATGTCTCGCACTGGGCTCAGAACACATGTGGTGATAACAGTGCTGCTCCGCTCTGACAAGGCAGAGTCTGAGGAGAGTCCAAAACCGGTCCAGAATATGTTTAATGGTTTATAGTCAACTTCTATTATCTGCACTACACGTTTTTTTTTTTTGTCAATTTACTACTTAATAACCAACAAGCCTATCCAAAATGTTGTTTCCTGCTGTTTACTACACCATGCTAAACAAGCTTGACCCGGCTGTTAACTGACTTCAAAATAAATTACCAGGCACAAAATGTGTGTGTGTGTGGCGCATGTATGTATGTATGTATGTAGCGCTACACACCGTGGCTGGAAGGTCAGGATACAAACACAAACCGCTGAACTGTGGAAACCTCAAAGCATTGTCAATAACTTTAATTACGAGCGGTGATTGAGTTGTGAGCCTGACCCAATAGAAGTAGGCAGAGGTGCCAAAAAGGGAGAATAAGGAGGATTCTGGGGGCCCATGATTGACAGGGCCCCTAAGTCAATTATAATACTGACAAAATAATATGGGGGGTGGCAGCACAGTAAGCTTTCTTTTCATGGGGCCCAAAATCCCTGGAAGTAGGCCCTGTTTCTTCATCTCTTGTGTTCTGAGAAACCAGTAGTTCTGAAAATGTGTAAAGGTTTGACTCACAGGGTGTAACATTGCAGACACAATATTTCAGTGACTGCGTAGTGGCCAGATTGGGGATAAATGGACAAAGCTGGTGGACGTGTTGTGATTCAGTGTCTAACCAAAAAGGTCCATAAGCACAATGGTAACATTAGGGGAGGATGCCCGTCTTCTGGTCAGCTAAATTCAAGTGGGGCAGAATGAGCATTGAAGAGGTTTCCAAATATGAAAAGGCATCTTGCTGAAACTCCTAATACTGATGTCATATCTACAGTGGATGACTTCTTGGAGCTCCGGGATGAGATGAGAACAGTGTTAAGGCACTGTAGCCACACTAGGAACATGCTGGACTTGCATGAGAATTATGTTGAAAAATAAAGTTGTTACAATAACTCATTTGTTGGTTGCACTCAAACTTTTCAGTCACTCATTAATTTGAGTGTTTTTTTCTTGTGTGGAAGCAGAAATTAAATTGCATCACTGAGATAAAGCAGGGTTATGGTTCTGTCTCACATTGTTGAGAAACCAATATTTCAATCAATCAACTTTTTTCTTGTATAGCGCCAAATCACAACAAACAGTTGCCCCAAGGCGCTCCACATTGCAAGGCAAGGCCATACAATAATTATGAAACACAGTCTACGTCTAAAGCAACATAACCAAGGGATGGTCCAGGGTCACCCGATCCAGCCCTAACTATAAGCCTTAGCAAAAAGGAAAGTTTTAAGCCTAATCTTAAAAGTAGAGAGGGTATCTGTCTCCCTGATCTGAATTGGGAGCTGGTTCCACAGGAGAGGAGCCTGAAAGCTGAAGGCTCTGCCTCCCATTCTACTCTTACAAACCCTAGGAACTACAAGTAAGCCCGCAGTCTGAGAGCGAAGCGCTCTAATGGGGTAATATGGTACTACGAGGTCGCAAAGATAAGATGGGACCTGATTATTCAAAACCTTATAAGAAGAAGAATTTTAAATTCTATTCTAGCATTAACAGGAAGCCAATGAAGGGAGGCCAACACGGGTGAGATATGCTCTCTCCTTCTAGTCCCCGTCAGTACTCTAGCTGCAGCATTCTGAACCAACTGAAGGCTTTTTAGGGAACTTTTAGGACAACCTGATAATAATGAATTACAATAGTCCAGCCTAGAGGAAATAAATGCATGAATTAGTTTTTCAGCATCACTCTGAGACAAGCCCTTTCTGATTTTAGAGATATTGCGTAAATGCAAAAAGGCAGTCCTACATATTTGTTTAATATGCGCTTTGAATGACATATCCTGATCAAAAATAACTCCAAGATTTCTCACAGTATTACTAGAGATCAGGGAAATGCCATCCAGAGTAAGGATCTGGTTAGACACCATGCTTCTAAGATTTGTGGGGCCAAGTACAATAACTTCAGTTTTATCTGAGTTTAAAAGCAGGAAATTAGAGGTCATCCATGTCTTTATGTCTGTAAGACAATCCTGCAGTTTAGCTAATTGGTGCGTATCCTCTGGCTTCATGGATAGATAAAGCTGGGTATCATCTGCGTAACAATGAAAATTTAAGCAATACTGTCTAATAATACTGCCCAAGGGAAGCATGTATAAAGTGAATAAAATTGGTCCTAGCACAGAACCTTGTGGAACTCCATAATTAACTTTAGTCTGTGAAGAAGATTCCCCATTTACATGAACAAACTGTAATCTATTAGACAAATATGATTCAAACCACCGCAGCGCAATGCCTTTAATACCTATGACATGCTCTAATCTCTGTAATAAAATTTTATGGTCAACAGTATCAAAAGCAGCACTGAGGTCCAACAGAACAAGCACAGAGATAAGTCCACTGTCCGAAGCCATAAGATCATTTGTAACCTTCACTAATGCTGTTTCTGTACTATGATAAATTCTAAAACCTGACTGAAACTCTTCAAATAGACCATTCCTCTGCAGATGATCAGTTAGCTGTTTTACAACTACCCTCTCAAGAATCTTTGAGAGAAAAGGAAGGTTGGAGATTGGCCTATAATTAGCTAAGATAGCTGGGTCAAGTGATGGCTTTTTAAGTAATGGTTTAATTACTGCCACCTTAAAGGCCTGTGGTACATAACCAACTAACAAAGATAGATTGATCATATTTAAGATTGAAGCATTAAATAATGGTAGGACTTCCTTGAGCAGCCTGGCAGGAATATTTCTCAAGAATGTAATGTTTTGACTCACTGGGTGTCGTGCTGAGTCTCCTGAAGGAGCCTTAGAACTTACCCAAAGTTAAACTGGTTAATTCCTGTACTTCCAAGTTCAGCTAGTGTTTTTGTTTTGTTTTTTTTTGTTTGTTTTTTTTCTCACTTAAACTGTTAATCTGCTAAAACTTCAGGAAGAACTGATTTATGTTGTGGACTTTCTTTGTTTGGTTTCAGTCTGAGCCTGAGGGTGTTGAACCTGATCTGGTCGACACAAACTGGTGCTTTTGTCCTCCCAAGTGACTCGCTGAGGTCTCGTCCATCTCAGGTTGGTATTCTGAGTCTTGTCCAAGGTGCCGGATGTTGATCTCCTGTGATGTCTCGCACTGGGCTCAGAACACATGGTAATAAAAGTGCTGCTCTACCCTGACAAGGCAGACTCTGAGGAGAGTCCAAAACCCGGCCAGAATGTTGAGTAGTTTATAGTCAACTCGTATCACGTACCAACTCGTAGCAGTCAATGGTCAAGTCATAGCACAAGGCGCTCAGAGGGTATCTGGAGACCGCAGTACCGATACGATCGCAGAGTCATGTATGTCATGGTTCATATCTCCCTTAATATTTGTCTTATTGTACTAATTTTTGGGGAATGTGTTCCACATGTAATTCTCTTCAAGAATCATATATTGAATTTTATGGACGGCACACCGAAGAGGGGTAAATGGTTCCACGATCTTGTTTTAACGGTGTCGGCATGGCATACGTCGCTGAATTGATATTCAGTATTGAGTTTCGGCACGACCTGAGCGCCCTCTAGGGGCCGTTTTTGTAAGTGAAAACATTGCAGAATTTGATACAAATACATGTAATCTACTCACTTTTCAGAGGTCTGACTTGTTAATATAGTCAGTTTAATGTACAGTGGTTAATTTCAGGTCTGCTTGGTGTAGAAATCATTCCAGCCAATGAGAGCTGTCAGCTGGCTTACATGCAAACTACAGACAAAATCAAACAGCTGATTTCAGTAGACAAGCAATAAAGCCCAAGTGTGTTTTCACCAAGCGACCAGTTGCAGAAGTAAAAATTCTCACCTTCAGATTGGAAGTTGTGCTGACCTCAGGTCAGGTTCCTTTATTCGTACCCGTAGGTAAATTAGGTTTGCAGTTCAGAAGAGAGGGGCATCCCCAAACCATGCTCTCATACATACAATATAACATGAATAAATAAACAGTAAAAACAAACCAGGACTTAGTGTTCAGAGTCAATTGTTCTTAGTGGCGCTGATTGTTTAGCACAGATATTGCTGCAGGAACAAAACTGTTTTTAAATCTTTGTTCTACATTGTGGAACAAAATCTCTGAGCAGACAGCAGGAGCACAAACAGAGTTCAGAGGTTGGGATTGGTCCTGGCTGATACTAGAGCCAAGCCGCTGTAACTCTCTGATGTACAGTGAGTCTAGGCTCAGCTGTGGTTGCCCAGTCAGCTTACTCGCCCATGTAAGTATCTTGTTTAGAGAGTTCCTGTTCGTCATAGATAATGACCCAAACCAAGCCACTAAAGAAAATGATAAAATGGACTCAATAAAAGCACGACAGAACAAGGATATAAGAGTTCAATCAACATTAAAAACAGCCAGTTTCCTGAGACAGTACAGGTGCTGCTGTTCTTTGTTGAAGACTTCCTCGCAGTTGGCTACAAAGGTCAGTCCAGAGTCAATTACAGTTCCAAGGTATTTGTATGTGGTGACCTGCCCCACAGTCTCACCTTTGATTGAGGTGGTCATGCTATGAGTTTGAGCACTCTTCCTGAAGTCCATGTCCTTGGTTTTGGGCACATTTAATGAGGTGAGAGGCCTCACACCACTCAACAGAGTCATTGACAATCAGCCCATGGCCACTTTCCCCATCCTTCAGCAAGCTCACGACAGAGTCATCTGCATATTTTAAAATTAATCTGTTCTCATACTTGCTTTGACACCTTTGTATACAAAATATACAGCAGTGGTGAAAGACCACACCCTTGTGGTGAACCAGTGGAAGTGCAAACAGGATCAGATAATCAATTTTATTTATATAGCGCCAAATCACAACAGTTACCCCAAGGCGCTTTATATTGTAAGGCAAAAGCCATACAATAATTACAGAAAAACCCCAACGGTCAAAACGACCCCCTGTGAGCAAGCATTTGG
Source organism: Thalassophryne amazonica (assembly GCF_902500255.1). Lineage (NCBI taxonomy): Eukaryota > Metazoa > Chordata > Actinopteri > Batrachoidiformes > Batrachoididae > Thalassophryne > Thalassophryne amazonica. The sequence goes on along the minus strand of NC_047118.1, from coordinate 1,224,088 downwards.
CTACAGTGGGAAGGAAAAACTCCCTTTTAACAGGAAGAAACCTCCAGCAGAACCAGGCTCAGGGAGGGGCAGTCTTCTGCTGGGACTGGTTGGGGCTGAGGGAGAGAACCAGGAAAAAGACATGCTGTGGAAGAGAGCAGAGATCAATCACTAATGATTAAATGCAGAGTGGTGCATACAGAGCAAAAAGAGAAAGAAACACTCAGTGCATCATGGGAACCCCCCAGCAGTCTAAGTCTATAGCAGAATAACTAAGGGATGGTTCAGGGTCACCTGATCCAGCCCTAACTATAAGCTTTAGCAAAAAGCAAAGTTTTAAGCCTAATCTTAAAAGTAGAGAGGGTGTCTGTCTCCCTGATCTGAATTGGGAGCTGGTTCCACAGGAGAGGAGCCTGAAAGCTGAAGGCTCTGCCTCCCATTCTACTCTTACAAACCCTAGGAACTACAAGTAAGCCTGCAGTCTGAGAGCGAAGCGCTCTATTGGGGTGATATGGTACTACGAGGTCCCTAAGATAAGATGGGACCTGATTATTCAAAACCTTATAAGTAAGAAGAATAATTTTAAATTCTATTCTAGAATTAACAGGAAGCCAATGAAGAGAGGCCAATATGGGTGAGATATGCTCTCTCCTTCTAGTCCCCGTCAGTACTCTAGCTGCAGCATTTTGAATTAACTGAAGGCTTTTCAGGGAACTTTTAGGACAACCTGATAATAATGAATTACAATAGTCCAGCCTAGAGGAAATAAATGCATGAATTAGTTTTTCAGCATCACTCTGAGACAAGACCTTTCTGATTTTAGAGATATTGTGCAAATGCAAAAAAGCAGTCCTACATATTTGTTTAATATGCGCTTTGAATGACATATCCTGATCAAAAATGACTCCAAGATTTCTCACAGTATTACTAGAGGTCAGGGTAATGCCATCCAGAGTAAGGATCTGGTTAGACACCATGTTTCTAAGATTTGTGGGGCCAAGTACAATAACTTCAGTTTTATCTGAGTTTAAAAGCAGGAAATTAGAGGTCATCCATGTCTTTATGTCTGTAAGACAATCCTGCAGTTTAGCTAATTGGTGTGTGTCCTCTGCCTTCATGGATAGATAAAGCTGGGTATCATCTGCGTAACAATGAAAATTTAAGCAATGCTGTCTAATAATACTGCCTAAGGGAAACATGTATAAAGTGAATAAAATTGGTCCTAGCACAGAACCTTGTGGAACTCCATAATTAACCTTAGTCTGTGAAGATTCCCCATTTACATTAACAAATTGTAATCTATTAGATAAATATGATTCAAACCACTGCAGCGCAGTGCCTTTAATACCTATGGCATGCTCTAATCTCTGTAATAAAATTTTATGGTCAACAGTATCAAAAGCAGCACTGACGTCTAACAGGATGAGCACAGATGAGTCCACTGTCTGAGGCCATAAAAAGATCATTTGTAACCTTCACTAATGCTGTTTCTGTACTATGATGAATTCTAAAACCTGACTGAAACTCTTCAAATAGACCATTCCTCTGCAGATGATCAGTTAGCTGTTTTACAACTACCCTTTCAAGAATTTTTGAGAGAAAAGGAAGGTTGGAGATTGGCCTATAATTAGCTAAGATAGCTGGGTCAAGTGATGGCTTTTTAAGTAATGGTTTAATTACTGCCACCTTAAAAGCCTGTGCTACATAGCCAACTAATAAAGATAGATTGATCATATTTAAGATCGAAGCATTAAATAATGGTAGGGCTTCCTTGAGCAGCCTGGTAGGAATGGGGTCTAATAGACATGTTGATGGTTTGGAGGAAGTAACTAATGAAAATAACGCAGACAGAACAATCGAAGAGAGTCTAACCAAATACCGGCATCACTGAAAGCAGCCAAAGATATGTCTTTGGGATGGTTATGAGTAATTTTTTCTCTAATAGTTAAAATTTTATTAGTAAAGAAAGCCATGAAGTCATTACTAGTTAAAGTTAAAGGAATACTCGGCTCAATAGAGCTCTGACTCTTTGTCAGCCTGGCTACAGTGCTGAAAAGAAACCTGGGGTTGTTCTTATTTTCTTCAATTAGTGATGAGTAGTAAGATGTCCTAGCTTTACGGAGGGCTTTTTTATAGAGCAACAGACTCTTTTTCCAGGCTAAGTGAAGATCTTCTAAATTAGTGAGACGCCATTTCCTCTCCAACTTACGGGTTATCTGCTTTAAGCTGCGAGTTTGTGAGTTATACCACGGAGTCAGGCACTTCTGATTTAAAGCTCTCTTTTTCAGAGGAGCTACAGCATCCAAAGTTGTCTTCAATGAGGATGTAAAACTATTGACGAGATACTCTATCTCACTTACAGAGTTTAGGTAGCTACTCTGCACTGTGTTGGTATATGGCATTAGAGAACATAAAGAAGAATCATATCCTTAAACCTAGTTACAGCGCTTTCTGAAAGACTTCTAGTGTAATGAAACTTATTCCCCACTGCTGGGTAGTCCATCAGAGTAAATGTTAAGAAATGATCAGATAAAACACCATTGACTCTCACTCTGTGTCCTGTCAGATAAAAAGTTCAGAATACACCCCACTAGATTCTTACTCAAGTTAAAATGATCTAAAAGCCTATTAGTTAAAATATGGGGCTGGATAGTGTTAAAAGCTGAGGTAAAATCCACAAATAAAAGCCTGGCATGGGCTCTGTGCCCATCCAGGTGGTTCAAAACAAGATTCAATAAAGTGGCTGTGGCAAAGATTTTCATTACAATTGATGTAATTGCAACAGGCCTATATTCATTCAAGGTCTTTGGGCAACTAGATTTGGGGACAGGGACTATATCAGCTTCTTTCCATGTTTTTGGAATAGTTTGTTCCTTCTAAGACATATTAAAAATCGAATGAAAGATAGGGCTGAGTACTGATGCACATGTCTTTAACAGACACCCACACACTCTGTCAGGACCTGGACTTTTAACTTTAGTTTTGTAAAAGGCTTTTTCTACATCTTTTAGTTCAGTATTAAAGTGCTGAGTGTCCACAAGCTCATCCTTCAGTTCCTGAATCTGAGTTAAAATCCACAGTGTTAAAATGGTTCTAAAAACTGTTAAAAGCACTGGCTAACTCAGTGTCAGAGCTAAAATTCTCCAACCACAGATGGCTCTTATTCTTAGTGCCCCCCTGACCTACAATGGTTTTCATGCTAGACCATGCAGAGCCCATCCTGTTAGCAGCCACATCCTCCTCCAGTTTGGCTGTATGGGCTCTTCTTGCTTTAGCAATTTCAGCTCTAAGTTTACTGGTAGCTTCTTTTTGAGCTGTCCCACTTCCCTGTTTAAAAGCCTGATTTCTTTTGACCAAGGCACCTTTAACTGCCCTAGTAACCCAGGGTTTGTTGTTAGGATACATCCTTATTGTTTTCACAGGTATAATCAAATCCCTGCAGAATGTTGCATAGGAACAACAGACATCTGTCAGCTCATTAAGACTGTCACAGGAGCTTTTTAAAACATCCCAGTTTGTGCACTCAAAACATTCTTGGAGGCATTGTATAGAGTCCTCAGTCCACACTTTCACCTCCTTTGTCTCAACCTTTTCTCTTCGAAACATATTTTTATATGTTGGAATAAGATGCACGCAGTTGTGGCCCGCCAGTCCAAGTGGGGGGAGCAGGACGGATTTATATGCGTCTTTGATGGACCCATAACATAGGTCCAGCGTCTTATCCCGCCTGGTGGGACAGGAGACTTACTGGTGGAAATTCGGTAGTGTCTTTTTGAGACGTCTGGTTGAAGTCTCCCATTAAGAGCATTGGCGCATCGGGGGAAATAGACTGCATTTTCTGCACTGTTTCAAATATAGTGCTACATGCTGACAGTGTTCGCTTTGGGGTGAATGTACACAGAAACAGTTGGGGGAACTCGCGGGGCAGATAGAAGGGGCGCAGGGATACGCACGGGAGCTCAATGTTGGGCGTACAGCTACGGGCCCTGACAGTTACAGATGTACAGTACCTCTTATTAATGTACACACAGACTCCTCCTCCTTGCCTTTTCCCCGTAACTTCAGGGTCCCGATCCAGACCTCAAATATGTTACCATGTAGAGGTGATTCTTAGACTACGGGCACTTATGTCCTTTGATCATATTGTATGAAAAACAGAAAGGGGAAATTTCACACTTTTATAGTTATCTTTACAATGAAAGTGTTAAGAAATTTGTCCTAGTAGTCTATGATGACTTTTTCACCTTTTTTCAGCATCATTATATGCAAATATTGCCGTTTTGTGCTTGTCCCACACCCAGACTTTTGATCTTCAATGATAAAAATGAATGGTAAAGAAACATTTTTTCTAATGTTTTAAAATATCTCTGAATAAAATATCAGTAAAATAATCAAAACATAATTGCGGTATTCAATGTCATACAACTGTTATTTTTTTTTAAACAAAATGTAGTTGTCCCACACTATTGCTGTAATTTCCACCACAACACTGTAATGTCCCTTTAAACAGTTTGTATGAAAGATTGTTTGGGTAGTTTCTATGGAGATAAACAGTGACATCAGAGCACATGTATATAGCACCAAATCACAACAAACAGTTGCCCCAAGGCGCTTTATATTGTAAGGCAATGGTGTGGTGGAAATTACATTTATAAGGCCAATAGTGCCCGTAGTTAAAGAATCACCCGTAGATGGCTTTTTTTTTGTTTGCTTGTTTTGCAAATTTCATTGACAGTGGTACAGCTGGAGCAAGAACCAGCACGTCCACTGGGTGGCGAGAATGCTTTGAATGAAGACGGCTGAAGTTTATCAAGCTGGGCTCGGAACTTACCGCTTGATAATGGAGGGAGCTTTGACGCAAAGTAAAACAGCTGTGAAGTGATTTTATCCTCAGAGTTGTAGCTCTGTGCTGCTGACACATTCTATTCCCTGTGCCTTCTGGCAAAGTGTTGCTGAAATTTCACATCTTTTTAAGAAAATCCTCTTGTATGAGGAAAAATAAAAATCCATTACGAGGATCATATGTGTTTTTTTTTAATGGGGTCTGATGTAAATCAGACCATTTTGGCAGCCGGCCGGCCCCACTACTCGATGGCCTCTGCAGTGCCTCAGAGGACACAAATTTGCACCTTTTGGGGGGGGGGGCTCTCGACTTTTTTGAGTGTGCAGCTGATATTAATATGAACCTTAAAGAGAATTATGTGAGGAAAGCATTAAAAACAAGGGCAATTGGAGATTTGACATCCACTAATCTGGCTCCAGATCACTTCCAAAATTCAGTGGAGTCTTCTTGCCTTTATCTATATGACACAAATTTCGTGAGAATCTGAAGTAGTTCTGACATAAAATCCTATAAAGTGAAATCTTGGTCCAGAATCCAGATCGCTTCAAATTCAATGTAGTCTTCCATGTCCTGATATCTCTGAAAATTTCATCAAAATCTGCACAGTAGTTTTGATGTAATCATAACAAATGCAGCTTTTTATTAGGTCCTTGTTGGATGCAAAAATTAGTGCGATAGGACAAATATTAAGAGAGGTATGGACCAAAATCACGACATTAATACATGTGGTACTGACATGGTGTTGGTTTCATAGGTCTCCCAACCACTGGTTCTGAGAAGTCTACAAATCGCTAAGTTAGCTGGCAGCTCAGGTAAATGTCAACTGCCATTCACGGCTGACCCCCATCGTGGGCCGTCCTTGTTTTTCAACACAGCATGACATCTTCCACGTTTGCACAGTTTATGGTTTTCTGATTTACTGCTTATTAACCAGCCAGCGTAACCAAAATGCTGTTGCTGCTGTTTACTACAGCACACTAAACAAGCTTTAGCCTGCTGTTAACCGACATCAAAATAAATTGCTGGGCACAAATCAACATAAAACACATAAAACCTAGTGATCGTAACGGAGTCCACTTGCCGATTTGAAAGGTGTAACGAGTTGACAAAGGGTTTTTAACAACTTGACCTGATACCGTTTAAGTGGCTTCCCTCGTGCTGAGGTTTTTTTCTTTTATTTTCTAGATGCTTTAACACCGCACATGGCAGCTGCAAGTTCTGGATGACAAATTTCAATCCAAACAGAAACTGGCTTGTGGAATCCTGGAAGCGTGGACAATTTGAATTACAAGGGGTGACTGAGTTTTGAGCCTGACCTGGTAGGAGTAGGCATTGTTTCTTCATCGCTTGTATTCTGAGAAATCAACAGTTCTGAAAATGTAAAGGTTTGACTCAGTGGGTGTAACATTGCAGACACAGTATTTCAGTGAAGGTGAGTAGGGGTCAGATTGGGGGAAAATGGACAAAGCTGGTGGACGTGTTGTGATTCAGTGTCTCACCAAAAAGGGAATGTCTCCAAAGGCGATCCATGAGCACATGGTGACAACATTAGGGAAGGACGCCCCATCTTATGCTACAGTTAAACGCTGGTCAGCCAAATTCAAGAGGGGCAAAACGAGCATTGAAGATGCTGCAAGGTCAGGAAGACCCAGAACTGCTACCTCAACTGATATGGTCCAGAAGATCCATGATATGGTCCTTGCTGACAGAGGAGTGAGTGAGCGCCACATAGCCAGTACTGTAGGCATTTCCCAGGAGAGGGTTCACTCAGTTCTGACGGTAGACCTGGGATTGACTCTCTGCACGATGTGTCCCAAGGTTTCTCAGCACCAATCAGAAACACACGAGGTTCCAGATGTCCAGGGAGAATCTTCGGCTTCTTGAGGAAGATCCAGATAACTTTGTGACAATTTCGTGACTGTGGACGAGACCTGGCTCGATCATGTCAAACCGGGGTCCAAATCGGTAAGGCAATGGAAATGTGGGTTCTCCCCCGCCAAAGAAAGCCAAAGCTGTCATTGAGCTTCTGGGATGCTGAGAGCATCATGAGGGACAGATGATCATGACTGCAGAAGAAAAAGCAGGAGGGTGGAATGCTCCAATGAGGTGTTCAGTTTCACCACGACAGTGTCATCACAGTGGCTGACACAGTTTCCAAACATGAAAAGGCATCTTGCTGGGACTCCTTTATACGGTCATATCTGCAGTGGATGACTTCCTGGAGCTCCAGGATGAGACTGTTGCTGTTAATTCTCTTCTTAAATAAAATTTAGATTACTATTCATTTTCAATTTGCTCTCTAATGACATGACCGGGTATTAGCAGCAGTGTTAAACGCCACTGAGTTGTACCAGTGTTTTAAGTATGTACATTTAGCATCTGGGTTGAATTTACTTTTGTACTGTGAAACAAACTGTTAGTAATTGGATCTGGTTCTGAGCTGGCTTCTGTAAATGTTCAGATTAAAACTGTTTCCTGTTGCAGGTTTTGAAGTACATGTTGACCAGCAGTTAGAGTTCCTGAAAAGTCTCAAGTATTCTTAACTTGGCAGAACGCAAGTTTTTGTCTTGGAAATGAGACACCTGAGCATGTAATGCTTCATTTAAACAGTCAACCCAGACGTATGCGTGCCAGTGTCTACTAAAAATATCTAGGATGTGATGTCACTTTAGTCTAGAAGTATCTGTAAGTGGTACTACAGTGTTTTCTGGAGTATATGTTGCAGTGTTTCCTCATTTGCAATGTGTTGCAACTTCTACACACAAAAAATCACTTTATTGTGAGTTTGACTCGCTTTCCCAGAATTCGAAGCACCAAACAAATCTAAAAAAAAAAAAAATGCCAATACGAAGTACAAGATGTTGAAAAATGAAGGTGTTTACAATAAAGGCTCTTCTAAAGATGATGCATTAAAAAAAGGGCTGATAATGCAGGAAATTAAATAGTTCCTCTGGGGTGGAATCGTGCTGCTGCTGCATCTCCACATCTACATTGTGGGACGGTTTTGGGTTAAACATGGGGTTGGTCTGTCCCAGTCTCTCCAAAGTAACCATTTAGCTGATGCAGTCAGGTGGTGCGTGTACGTCCACTTGGCCGTTTCAGAGCATCCTGGCGTAGCTCTGCTGCTGTTCCAGGTGACTCGGTACAGTGTGCAGACCTGTGGCGATGGTGTTCTCTGTGGCTCTGTTTGGTTACAAACTGGTGGGAGTAGAGTCTGATGTGCTGGAGAACCACTCTCAAAGCACTTGATTATTACAGGTGTGAGGGCTACAGGGCGGTAGTCACTGCAGTGACTTTTCTGTTATGGGGATGAGTGCTTGGGCCAGGATGAGATTAAAAACAACCTGTAGAAGATGCTGGACAGCTGGTGAGCACATCCACCGAGCACCTTGCCAGGTACTACTCCTGGGCCAGAAGCTTCACATTGTGCTCCCCTACAGTAAGTTGAGGGGGGCGGCAGGGCTGGAGCAGAACAGTGTCACTGGTGAATCAAATTGAACTGAGCAAAGAAACAGTTGAGTTCCTCTGCTAGCGACACGCTCGGATCCCCTGAAGTTACATCACAGTGTCTGTAGATGCTGCCACACCTCCTGTGGTCTGTTGCTGCCAAAGTGGGACCCCATCATACCAAGTTACTCGGAAACCCATGAGTATCACCTCGCACTGTGAGGGACCATCTGCCACATTTACTGTTTTTTTTTTTTTTTTTTTTTTTTTTTTTTTTGGTGGATTACAGCTCGGCATTCAACACAATCATCCCGGACGTTCTGACCACCGAACTGGACACTTTGAGCCTCTCCCTCTCATGTGTACCTGGATCAAGGATTTTCTGACCAACAGAGCCCAGACTGAGACTTGGCCCCCACTTTTCCTCCACCCACACACTGAGCACCGGGCTCATTTCCATTATGGTCCATTTAAAAATCAAATGACAAAATAAAAGTAAAAATAATGATAAAAATGTGTGTATATAACAAGAACCTACAGTAAATTAAAAATATAATGTAACAGGAAAAAGGTAGAGTTCTAAAAACTTGAGGGGTCTACACTTCTAAAAACATTCTGGACTTGCATCATTCCAACTCACTGCAGAAACGGCACAATTTATTACCGGCTACCTATTCTATAAACATGACCCAATCTAGAACCTGTGGATCCCCACGGGCAACATGAGATATCCCATAATCCTTTGCATGCCAGTCACTTTATGTCTATGGTCACTGCAGTCTAAATAACAGAATCCACGACAACAATTGTAAATGAACATTATACGGCCAAAATGTAATGTTTAATGCTTTTCGTCATGTTAATAGCAGATTCCTACATGAGACCCTGAAAACCTGCTAAAACAAATATTCTAAATATGAGTGAGAAGTGCCGGTAGGTGCTGTAATCCAAAGTGAGAGCAGAGATTGCAGCACACAAGCAAAGTTCCTCTCAAACAGGTGAGTTTAGGCTGCTGACATCGCTGACTGATATCTATAAATATAAAAGGCAATCTATGTCTGTAATTATGTGGCACGGTTTGTGTTCGCTATTCACAGCCACAGTAATTAAGCAATCAACACCAAACTTGCTATGGTGACTGGGGGCACCAGCAGGGAGGTCACTGGGGCCCTTAGGTTGAAAGCGCATGTACGCGAACACACACACGGTCAGCTTTATATATTAGATCACAACCTGCTCATTGGAGTCCTTATTTTTGCAGTTCATGTACTCAGGTCAAGTAGCAACCACAACACTTTACTTACTATGTAGTAGCGGCTGGCTAGGGTGCAATTTAATTACAATCTGAACGGGCTAGGACGTGCTGCATGCAAGTTAAGGTGGGCACTTTTTCAGTTAAAATGTACCTGCTGTGTACGGCTGCCAGAGTATTGCAGTGATCTGACCTGCTGCCACCTTTTATCATCATTCACTTGAGTCTTAGGAATGTCACAAATTTCTCTATGAAAATTAATGACAACATACAATGCAACGCAAC